>NC_133296.1:13709111-14009111 GCF_005239225.2 Populus alba | reverse complement strand
ATCATCTTCATCTTCATCATCATAATATAAATAGCCATCAAGGTCATCACAGTCATTTTCATCAGCATAATCATCACAATCATTGCCAACCTCATCATCATGGTATGACATGTCAGAATTGGAACCATTATTATTGTTTGAATTAGTTGATCCAGAAGTTGAACCCCTGAGATGATAAGCACTATCCACTGATCCTGCTACACTGGTATAATTGCCAAGATCACTGGAGGAAGCATTCTGGGTAAAGAGAAGAATTTTAGACCAACAATGGCTTATATTCAAAAGAACAAAAAAAAGCCATGTACAATTACTTTGGTGTTCCAAAAGTTCACCTTAATTTCTTGTTGCCATGCATCATCATCAACAGATTTTGATTTTCCCTTGGTGCCCATATCAGCTTTTCCATGGCATATCAAAACTTCAGCTGGAGCATCCATTACATCACATAGAACAACCTAAACAACAAATTGCTTCCAGCATTAAAAACAATTACAGCATAATTTACAAAAACATTGTTGTATATAATTATTTTAAAATTTTGGTAGAATTGAAAAGGCAATTCTCTGCTGCAAAGATTGTGAAATTTGGCAAGTGCCATTTAGTTCTGCAAGTACAAAACTAGCTAAATCAGCCTATAGGTGGGCAAATATGCAGCCAAGTACAGAATTAATGCTTCATTGTGTTTCACAGTAAGGCATAAACGAGTTTCCACAGCATATGTTCGACTCCTTTGTTTCCCAATCATGCAAGACAAAGTAAAAAGTAGAGTGGTGCTCAAACAGCTATTGAGATGAGAAAGTATAACTAGTCTACCACTTCACAAAACACTTAACATAGCCAAAATTCCCAGCATGCAAGCAAAAATGAACCACTGCCATAGAAATTACCAACAAATTTTATTCTTTTTTCTCCTTTCTAACAGTTTTCAGCACGCATGTTTTGACAGAAGAAGAAATAGGCTCATCCTCCAATGTCCATATACATGATGAAACCATTGAGGACGCCAAGTTTCTAACTCCATTGCTGCCTCATAATGCACAAAAAATCGTGTTAATTATTCTCAGACTGGGTAATCTACCTTCTACAGTTGGATAATGCAAAAGACATCCCGAAACAAACAATTCCAAGCACCATGCCAAACTTAAGACATATTACCAGAATATCTCGAAATCACACAACTCCGGTCAAATTTCCCAATTTAAGCCAAAAAATTATACAAACTTGCACTCGATAGAGAAACTAGAAACAAATCATATTCAAACCCTAATTTCGTTACAGTTAGCTAATACCACCCCCAAACTTTAATAAAAAATCAGTATAAATCCCCAAGCTTTCTCTTTTCACCCTAAGTTTCTTCCTTTCAAATTGCAAGTACATTATACCACCAAATTAGCAAAAAACATAGCTAGCTCCTCATTTCTATAAACTCAAACAATCCACCTTCAAAACCCTAACTTTCCCAAAAGTAAGACACTAAAAAAAACCAAATCACTTTAAAACCTTAAGAAAAGAAAAGAAAACCGCTTGGCACCTAAAAAACTAGAAGTCAACAATAATTACTTTTAAAAAAAAAACAAAACACGACCGATCATGAACATGATCGCAGAATAGTGACCAAAACGACACTAAATTACGAACGACACGCAAAAAAATAAAATCAAAACAAAAATTACCTCGCTTTGTTTAAGTTTCTTTGAGATCGTAACGTCCTGGTTACCATCAGCCATGTCGAGATCCATTTATACCGAAATCTAACCCTAAAAAAATATTAAAAATGAAAAGAAAAAAAACGCGTGTTAGTTGGTTAAGACTGTACGGTCTCTCTCACACTCTCACACGGAGTAGAAAGAAGATCAGAATCAGAATCAGAAAAGGAACGGTTTTGATTTGATGGATGATCAAGAGAAAAAAGAGAAGGGGAGAGAAGGAGGTGAAGGTTGACGTACAAGAAGAAACACGAGAGTTAAGTCTCTCACTACTCTCTCTCTTTCTGTTCTGTGAGAGAAACAGTGAAAGTGTGTGAGAGAGAGTGATATTCGCGCCTTGTTAGGTATGTTTCTCATATTATCGTGCGCAGGAAGGTCACGGTAAGTAAAAATAAGGTATGGTAAAGGTATCTTACTAGTTGGACGTTTTGGAGCTTTGATTCGAAGAGGTGTTTGCTTGGTGACGTGGAAGAGGATTGTTGGTGTTTGGGTCTAGTGGGGTTGGGTTTATGGTGAGGATGTATTGTGGTTGATTATTGCTAATGTGCCTTGGTGACTTGGTCCATACTGGACTTTATCATAGGATTTATGAAAGATTTTTTTTTTTTTCACAAAAAAATAGTTAAAAAAAAAGTTATGTTGTTATAATAGCCTTGTTTGTTTGTACTTTTAAAAGAAGTTTTAAAAAAAATTAAAATTTTTTTATTTTAAATTAATATATTTTTTAGTATTTTTAAATCATTTTGATGCATTAATTTCAAAAATAATTTTTAAAAAATAAAATTATATATTATTTTAATACATTTATAAATAAAAAAAACACTTTAAAAAGCAATTACAAGTGTTTTATTTTCTTTAAGAAGATGAAAATAGACTTTCTTGTTTTTTCTTTTTCTTTTTCCTTTGGTTTCGTGGCCTCATTTCTTCTTTTTTTTATCGTTGTTTATAAAATTTAAATTGTCCTATAAATTGACTTGAAACTTGGTCAACTAAAAACCTAAATTGATCTAGGTTGAAGAAAAAATATGTGGTTAACTAATTGATATTTTAATTTGATTAGTCTAAGCATAACTTGGTTTAAAATAATGCTCTTGGTATGTTCATTTAAAAAAAATTGATTCGGTTTTCTTATCCATGATTTACGTGTTATCTCATATAAATTCATGAATCAAGTTTTATAACTATGGTCTCGACATAATAATTTTAATTATATTTGATTATACAAAATGGGTTTAATTAATTCAATTAACAATACAAAGTCTTAATTGATGAATTAAGGATAATATTAAAAGAAATTATTAATTTAAAATGGATATTATGCTTAAAGAAAGAAGTTGATTTTTTAAGTATTTATATATTGAATGGTAACTTGTTAATGAAATAAAGTGTTTTTTTTTTAATTAAAGAGTTACTTGGGGTTACAATTCAAACTATTTTTTATTAAAATTTGATTTTTTTTTATATTCTAAATTATTATTTTTAGTGTTTTTAAATCATTATAATATATTAATATTAAAAATAAATTATAAAAAAATATTTTAAAAGATAATTTAAAACTAGATAAGGTGAAATGAGTCCAACTCCACACTTATTACCCTGTAAAAATTCAAACGTAGTGAACTTTTCCAAATTAGAAAATTTCAGTGAAGTTTTCTTCTCAGTGCATCATCATTAGTAATTTCATGGCAATTTCCTAAGAGAAAATCATTAAAAATAATCATTACAAAATGACTTGAATGGTCAAGGGCTTGCTTTAAGATGTACGCTACAAGACTAGCCATTAATTTATTGGAACATGTTCTTTTCGGACAAGGTTTTTTTATTTTATTTTACGAAAAATATAATATATGGATAACCCAAGGATGTGATGTTGCCATGACAAAGATAGCTGCGATTTTTTTTTTAATGCTGCTGTTAGAACATGGAGAATTTTTAATTTTTTTTTAGGTCTTTTCTGCAGGAAAGAATGTTTCATCTTCCCTTCCCTTCGTAATATTCCTAGAAAGACACCGATGATTTGAAAATAAAATAAAAAATTATAATCCAGATCTAATGTTATCCTTTGATGCACCGTTGAATGCTATATGTTATTTCAATTAAGAGATGTAAATATTTATTTTATTTCCTATACTTTTTATTTATATTGAATGTTTGGTGTTGTGGTAATGATTTTTTAAAAAATATATTTTTTATTTAAAAATATATTAAAATAAGATTTTTTTTATTTCTAATATTAGCATATTAAAATAATAAAAATATTAAAAAATAAAATAAAATAATTTTTTTAAAAGCATCACTAAAAGGAAAAAATAATCTGCCTTGAAATTACGTGACATCATGGTAAAATTATAGGGTGGGAGGCGGCCCTAGGCATGCATGTTATTGAAAAGAATTTGTGATTTTCAAGTAAGTATTTGTTTTTATGGTTAAAAAGTGTTTTTTAAAATTTGTTAGTTTAAATTATTTTTTTTATTTTCCATCATTTATTAACTAATGATAAAAATAAAATTAAAAATATTATTTTAATATATTTTTAAATAATTATTTTTTTCATAAAAACAATACAATATCATATACTAAGAGAGCATTTGAGAGCACGAACCAACCTGTATTTTTTAAAAAATTCAAATTTTTTTTTACTAAAAATTATTTTATTAATATTTTAAATTATTTTAATATGCTGATTTAATATAATTTTTAAAAAATAAAAAAATATTATTTTAATATAAAAAAATATATAATTATCGACAATATAACCGTGAATGGGTGTCTAAAAGTAGGCCTTGATAAGACGTTTCATAAAACATAAAAAAAAAAATAAAAAAACAATTTGTATATTCATTCATTACCGTGGTGTGTATCTAAACATAAGAGTTAAGAAAACGACTCAATTGCTTCTTTAAGGTTGATGGATCTAATTGCAGTATTTTTTGGAAGTGAGTTTTATTCTGGTTTTTTTATTAAAATTAAATTTTATTTTATTTTAAATTAAAATTTTTTAGTTTTTTTTTTATAATTTTAATACGATAATATCAAAAATAAATTTTTAAAAAATTCAAAAAAAAATTAAAAAAAACAAATGTTACCTCATTCTTAAAACACTTTAAAAATATTAGGTGCACAACCTTTCCTTGTCATGGCACCAACCCTTTGTAACCTCAATAACTTCCCTTGTCAAGGAATATATATATATATATATATATATATAATAAGAAAGTAAAATATTGTTAGATTCAACAATCAAATACCTATATTAATAAAAAAAAATAGATTTTTTTTTTTTTTTTGAAGTGCTTGTGTATTGAATGGAAACTTGTAAAAGGAAGAGTTTTTTTTTGTTTCCTAATTAAATTAAAGGAACTATATAATGAAAGGTTGATCTTCCCATACGTTTATTCACACTTATTATTCAATTCAATGTTAGTGTATTTTTCAAATTAGAACATTATTTCAATGAAGCTTTCTTCGCCGTACTCCACCCCTAATTTCCCTAGCAATTTCCTAGAAGAAATTCATTAAAAAAGAGTAATTACAAAATGACTTGAATGGTAGAAGGCTCTCAAATTGACATAACCTAATTTGTCTTTGTTGAAGATATTATCAAATCTACTGAAGATAATACTGATATTTGAAGATAAACATGATCAGGGATTGATATCCCTGACCATATCTGAACAAGAGAGATTGCTATCATGATCAAGGATCACTAATACTGAAGATAATCGTGATCTCTGATCATATCTACAATAAAGATAATATTGATATTGAAGATAAACATGATCAGAGATTACGATCATTATCAGAAAGTCTAGATACTGGAAAGATCATGATCAGGGATTGTTATCACTGATCATACATGATCATACCTGCACAAGAGATATTTGAATCTGAAGATAATCATAATCACATCTACAACAGATATCCTAGAAATTAAGTATATATCTTATCATTAATTGTATCCTTAATTATAAGAGTCTTTGAATCAGAGATGGTATTATATAAGACCATAATGTAACAGTAAATATTTATCAAGGAAACATATTTTTTTGTATCCCTTTATCCTTCCCATCTTTAGCTCTTCTCTCCCTATTCTTCTTTTCTTCATGGTATCAAAGCCATTGACTCACGTCACACAAATGGCCTTCTCTGTAACAAACACCTCTGATGCCGCTGCTAATGGCATTACCCCACTTGTTTCTCCTCCAGCCATAAATGTCACAAAACTCTCAAAAGACAACTATCATGTCTGGAAAGCTCAATTAATTCCTTTCTTTTGTGGTCAAGGTATCTTTGGATACCTTAATGGAACCATTCTCATTCCACCTAAAGAAATTTCTACTGCTGCAACCTCCTCTGTCATCTCCAACCCTCTCTATGAACATTAGCAGCGACAAGATGCCATCATAGTTGTTATTATGTTCTCTACAATCTCAGAAAACGTTCTTATCCAAGTGGTCTCTCACACCACCTCTGCTGCAATTTGGTGTGCTCTAGCCAAATCCTTTTCTTCTCAATCACATGCTCGAGTTATTCAACTCCGCACTGAACTTGTAAACACTCGTAAGGGTTCACAATCTGCTCATGACTTCTTTATGCAGATCAAACGTATGACAGATGAACTTGTTATCGTCGATCATGCTCTTCATTATGATGAAATTATCTCCTATCTACTATCGGGTCTTGGCCATGATTATGACTCCTTTGTCACTACCATCACAGCACGCACAGATCATGTAACCTTAGAGGAAGTATATGCTCTCTTACTCACCACAGAGGCACGTCTGCAACATCACAATGCACCTACTATCCAGCCTGTTGTCCATATGGCTACTCGCCAACACTCTTCTTCTTCCTATAGAGGGCGAAATATGTACAGAGACAGAGGTCGGAATTACAGAGATGCTCCTTTCTCTAATGGTTCTAATGGCAAGAACAATTTTTATAGAGATACTATGATATGTCAGGTATGTGAAAATAAAAAAAGTAATCATCATATTCAATTCAATAAACATAATAATAACTTATAAAATAAAATGGTTGAACAAACATGCCACAAAATATTGAGCACGGCTGTCAAGGAACTGTTGTACCCCTTTTTGGCGGTATTGACTCTACACGTGGGTCTCCACAAATAGCTCCATAAGGCTCGGCTCACGTCTAAGAGATGTAGCCTATAATGAAAAAAATTTATTAACAACAAATTAATTAAACGATATATTCATTTAAATTAATCTTACCATCCGTTTCGCATGTGCAGCAAACGAAACGGAGCTACCGGTGTGCGTTATGACCGAGCCATGAATTGGCCGATTTCGATTGCCAACATCGGACTGTGAGCGTCGTGTGAACTGCTCAGACGTTACGTGCTGAAGATAGTGCAGCCATATATCCTCCAAGATGTATATCGGTTTGAAATCCCTCCAAACCGCAACATCGTTCCAGCCTTGATCTAGCTTTTCAAATAAACAATTTGATCCAACTTCATTTAAAATGTATTTTTTCAGTGAAAAGTTGCCAACCTTTATTGAGACGATTCTTCTTCCAATAAATAAACCATTTTAATTTGATTTATGGTCCTTTTTTGCTCCTTCAAAGGTTGAGTTTAATATCTAGCTTGCAATTATGAATAAACTATCTATACAGCTTTTGACCACTAATAAAGTCTGTTACAAAGTGAGTGATTTGAGTTGCCATTTCAATAAAAAAAAAAAAAATTGAGACTACAAAACATGTCTTCTTTTATTGTGAGGTGGTATGGCAGTTATGGTCACGGTTGGTATTGTCTTGATTTGGCCAACAATGAATCTTACTAAAGTCTTTGGATAATTTTTACTTATAGTGGCATGAAATGATCTTGGGATCGATGCAAAAACAAAAGATGTGGTCTTTGTTTTTCTTTGGAATAGTTTGATCCATTTGAAATGCTCACAATAATTGATCTTTAATGAGTTAAAAACCATTTGGATGATATATATTACTCACTTTTTTATAGAGTTGTAACATGGAAAACATATTATGATGGGAGTTTCTGTTATACTAGGATAAACTTACTAAGATCACCAAATGATATTCTTATATGGACAAATAAGGAAAAAGTATGTCGCACCCAACATCGTGGCGGCCTTAAAAATTTTTAAATCTTTGGAAAGAACGGATTTCTGGCATCATGTTCTTTAATGGGGAAGTGTCTTGTTTAAGAAGTCGCCACCTAATATTATGGTCACTAACCCTAACTGGTCAACAGAGATTCTATGGTTCGGGATTGATTACGTAAAAGGGAAGATATTATCACCCCTTAAACGTCCTGCCTTAGGCAGGCTGCATTGCTAGTTTCGTCTTAAATTGCTAAATGTTTATTAGTTTATGTTATAAAAATTTACTTATAATATTCCTGACTGTGGCGCTAGTGAATATTTAACTATGAATATTTCCAACTCTGGTGTTCGTAAATATTACACAGGTATAAAACAAAATAAATTTAAATCAGTATTTTTTTTATTCTTGACTCTGGCACCAGTGAATAAAAAAATAAAATAAATTTATTTTTACGCGTGCACAATCTTTTATTTTTCTAGCTAAATAAAATAAAATTATTACACAGTTATAAAACAAAATAAATTTAAATCAGTATTTTTTTTATTCCCGACTCTGGCGCAAGTGAATAAACAAATAAAATAATTTATTTTTATGCGTGCACAATCTTTTATTTTTCTAGCTAAATCAAATAAAATACAATGAATAAAAATAATATAATTTAAACCGGTATTTTTATTTCTGACTCTAACGTCAATAAATAAACCAATAAATTTATATTATTTTTATTCACGCATAAAATTTTTTATTTTTTATTTTTCCTACCTTTTTTATTTTTCTGCTTTTTTTTATATTTTTCTGTATTTTTTATTTTTTTATTATTTTTCTTGTTGGGCTGGGCTGGGTTAAATCCAGCCCAGCATCTATATTGATGGCTGGGCTCAGCTCAGCCCACAGGGGCGGGGCTGGGCCCAGCCAGCCCGGCCACTGGCCCAAGCCAGTGGCCCGGGCAGCTTTACCCGCAGGCGTGCGTCGCGCACGACGCACGCCTGCTACAGCAACAACGTAATTAAATCTACAAGTGTACAGTGTGGGCGAATTATCTTGCAAAGCTGGAGAGACTTACCTGGGAGCCGGATGGAGGCGACGAAGACGATGGCAGAGCTCCTTCTATGTGAATGAACCACACTTGGCAGGGCGCCTTTTCCACCTTTCCTTGCGTCTTTCTGGCCTTATTTCTTCTGTTGCTAAGGACTCGGAGCAGAAACTGAAGGTGAATGGCCGACTTGATCAATGCTTGCAGCTTCTCTGTTTTTTATTTGCTTGCGTTCTGGGACGAAGACAGAGCGAGAAACACTGATCCTTGCCTTCCTCGATCTTCTTCTTTTCTGTTTTGGTTCGTCTGTCTGTTCAGGGGCCGGCGCAACCCGAGACAAGGCTGATGCTCGTGCGTTGGCTAGCCAATGCTTCCCTGTTTTTGCCTCCCCTGTTGCTGGGTTCCTCCTCTGTTGCTAGGTTCCCCTCTGTTCTGGGTTTTTTGGTCAGCCGCCTTGTGTTGTTCGTTCGTCTTTTTTTCTGGGTTTTTGCCTCCCCTGTTCTGCTTCCTTTCTGCCTTTTTATCGAGCCCCTGCATGCAGAAACCAGTTCCCCTGTTAATGGGATCGTGGGCAAGAGATCGTGGCCTTGAATTACCGGATTTGTTTCCTGTTGAATCGGTCTGGTCCGTGCGAAACGGAATGGATGGTGAACAGTGAGATCAAAACGGCGTCATCTTGTATGGAAAAAAATGACAGATTATGAATTGGTCCCTTTTTGTTTGAAATGTATCAATTGGGTCCCTTAATCAATAAATTTTTAATTTTACCCTTGGATTATAATTTTCAAACTTATTAATTCTTCAATTTCTGACCAATTTACTCTCAAATTTGATAATTTCATCCATGAACTTTGAATTTGTGTTGTTTTAACCCCATTCTCAAATATATTTTTATCCATTCATTTTGTATTATTTGTTCAAAAATTGAGTTATGACAAAGTATATAGTGAATCATCATGAATTCCTCCTCCTCAAAGTATGCTTAAGTGAAATGTAGATGCTTTTACAAATAACAAGCCTAAACCCTCAGGGATTAAGGGTGTTGTGTTCTGAGGGATCACGTAGAAAAATTTCTTTGTAACTTTTCTATTCCCATATGTATAGGGAATCCAATGGAGCTGAGGTTTTGAGAATTCAAAAAACTTTCACTTTAAGTATTATGTATTGATTATTGTTGTGCATCCCTTAAGGGTTGTATTATGGAGTCTAATTTATATAATGCAATTGCTTGGATAAAAGGAAGCAATGTCATGAGATTGTTGTGATTATAATGTGATTTTAATAACATCTCTAATGTCTCTCTTAGGTTTTCTCACACGAGTTTTCATATATTTATAAAGAAAGTAACCATGTAACGGATCATTTGGCCAAATAAAAAGTTTATAGAGAAGTTTGTTTGGTTGTATGGTTATAAGCTTATTTCATATATTTATATTTTGCATGATTTATATGTTTTTTATTAAGTAAATAGAAACGTAGTTAAGTTTGATTGGTCTTTGTTTTATTTTGTATGTTTTCTAGCCTATCTCTTGTTACTTTACTTCTCCTATTTGGCCATGCTTTTCATGACTAAATTAGTTGATTAATAAAAGTTCTCATCTTCCATACAAAAAAAGGGATGAAAGTTTTCATTCGCAAATAAACAAAAATTTTTCTGTTTATAATTTTCCTTCCACAATAAAAAATCTTTTACCTGTTTCAACTTTTACAATCAATAAATAACCAACTAAGGTATCTTTCAATTTAAATCTCTCATTTTGTGAATATTCCAAGATGGATTAAGCCTAAAATTAACTCATTTCAATCACTGGACTAGAGATGAATCCACTCATTATAATTGAAATAATAAAGGCTTGAATGCTATATTTATATAGCCTCTTGATGAATTTAAAAGAACCTCCATGTATGAGATAGCTAAGGAAGCTTGATATATTCTTGAAGTTACTTGTGAGGAACCAAGATGATGAAAAATTTCCAAATTAAAAATGCTAACCTCAAGGTTTAACAGGTTAACTTAGTTGACTTGATTTTTTTCTCTTTTCCTGATTGATTTTTTTTTAATTTCATCATTTAACATTGAGTTAATTAGAAATTATGTTTCGTGATTTATTTTGATTCGTTTTCTATGAGGTTATCCTTGTCTCATGACTCAGGTGATGAGTTAACCTAAGTTCACTTGAGTCGGTTTTTTTTTTGTCCTTTATCAAAAAAAATTTCAATTTCATCTTTAACACTAGGTTGATTGGAAATTAAAGCTTTATAATTTATTTTAATTTACTTTCTATTGGGTTATTATAGTCTCATAACCTAGGTCACGAATTTAGCAACTTAACTCAAGTTGACTCATGTTATTTTTTTTTTATCCTTCTTTAATTGTTTTTTTTTTCATCATTCAAAATTGAGTTTATTGAAAATTAAACTTTATAACTTTTTTTTTTATTTGCATTTTATGAGGTTATCATTATTTCATGATTTAGTATATGAATTAAAAGGTTAACCCAAATTAATCCAATATGTTGTCGTCTCAATATTTATAAAAACAAATCTCATTTTAAATATTTATTTTGGTTGAATTACGTTTCTAATGGTTGTTCAGTTGCCTTTAAACTTGCTAAGATACCCGGGTTACATCGGATCAATCTCTATATAGTTTAAATTTCTATCCACAAAAAAATAATTTAGCAACACTTTGATATTTTTTTAGTTAAAGAAATAAATTTAATCTGACCTACAATAAAGCGAGACAATCATCTAGTTAAATTACTATCCGCGGTTTGTGCTACATGCATCTTCTACCATAGCTTCCATCTGAATGTGATGTTATTAACCTGTTGAAGATCAGATAAAAGACTAAATTCACCAACAGGCAACAAGACTAACCACAATGTTGACCTTTATTTAATGTATTTTGATGAATATTGTACCTAAATAATTTAAGCTAATAATGATTTATATAAATAAAGAAATCACTAAGTTCATGAACATGTCTAAACAGTCAAAACATCTCTTTTAACTGTTAATATTTTGAAAAGATTGTTCCTATGGTGGGTGTGTGGCTTTGAAGATTCTGAAATTCTTGAAATTTTGTGAATTTATGTAGTTTGTGGCTGAAGTCATTTTTACGCTAAATTAAATGACAAACTTTTACGCTAGAATAAGCAAAAGATGAGGTCAATTCTACACTGAAATTGAAAGAGCTTGACAATATAAATAATAATTTTCAGGAGATTCAAAGCTTGATATAATAAAAGTATTGCTTATAAAAACAACCTGATCACTCTACCTTGGAAGCCAATGTGTTGCACGTTCATCACAATTTCTAGTAGAAGTTAAATTAAAATCACTTAAAAGAAAAGAAAGACGCAGAAAGAATAAAGTATGAGAAAAAGAACTACTGCATCCAAAAAAGGACAAACTCGCACGTGAAGTTTTCTTAAGAAAGAGGGAAAAGTAAAGATGCTTGAAGTGTTTCCCTAGAAGAACATCAAGAAGTTCTGTCTATACAAGTTCCTTTCCTCTAATTATATGTAAATTAAATTAGAGGAAAGGAGCTTGCTATCATTAACGTAAGAGTTTGAGACTAATTTTGAATTGAATGTTTATTTCACCTAGAATCTCATGCTATCGTGTATTATGTTCATTAAACCATGGATTCTCCCAACTGCACTCTGTATATGAGTTATAAATTCAAGTTAAGAATTTTCCTTTTCTAGATGCTGCTTTAACCATAGGCAAGACTGTTCTCTTGTTCTTGCTATGTCCTGGATTCCCGAACGAATGGGTGAAGTAATTAATTGAGTAATCAAAGTATATATCCTTACAAATATAAAAAAAAGTAAGATTCACATTATTTCAGATTCCATTGACATGCAGTCTGGTCTATTTAAATTAGAAGTCCAGCTTTCTGATATGTATAGCTGATTCAACTAACACAATACTTTCTTTTGCCATGTCTAGCGTAGCAATAAACATTGATGAAAACTCGATTCCGAGAGATCACATGGCAAATGCAATGATAGATAGTCAGTTGCATGAGTGTGTGAGGCAGGACAATACTGCGGCCTTTAAAAGCCGTGTCGAGCAACATTTAACAGAGAAGCTAGTCACACCCTGCGGTAATACACTACTTCACGTAGCTGTAAGCTATGGAAGTGACAATATTATCGCTTATCTTGTTGGAACGTTTCCTTCTCTAATCACCATCCAAAACAGCCAGAAGGACACAATCCTTCATCTTGCTGCCAGAGAAGGAAAGGCCAGTGATACAATTAAATCTCTTGCGGAATCGAATCCGAGCTTGATGAGGAAGACAAATACAAAGGGAAACACTCCTTTGCATGATGCAGTGATCGCCGATAACAAAGAAGTGACCAAACTCCTAGTTTCCAGAGATCCAGAAGTGGCCTATTACAACAACAATAATGGCAAGTCTCCTTTATATCTGGCCGTTGAGAAAGGCAAAAAGAACGGGATACTTGATGATCTCTTGAATTTGGGAGATTCGTTCCCTATAAAAAGTGAAGATGGTGATGCCCTACCAGAAGGAAAGTCCCCTGTTCATGCTGCCATCGGGCAACGTAACATAGGTGATCACAATGTCATTACTCACTAGAAAATGAATTACACACAAACAATTGTTGCAAGGCTATCATCTTTATATTCGTTTGAAACATTTTCTTTTGATTTTCAGATAATTTGGAGAAAATTGAAAAGGAAAAGCCAGAGCTATTACGTCTCACCGAGGAAGGGTTGGGAAATTCTCTGCATTATGCATCATCCATAGGTTTTCTGGAAGGAGTTCGATTCCTATTAAAGAAGTTTCACGATGGTGCTTATGAAACAAACCTTGAAGGCGACTATCCTATCCATGTAGCATGCAAAAGCCACTCTGTTGATGTAGTGAAGGAATTTCTTGATACATTCCCATATCCAAAAGAATTCCTCAATGAGAAAGGGCAGAACATTCTTCATGTAGCGGCCAAATATGGAAATAATGGCAGTGTGGTTAGGTACATACTCAAACAGGACCGGCAGCTCGTCGCACCGCTGCTAAATGCGATAGATGAGGATGGAAATACACCTTTGCACTTGGCAGCAGGTTATGGCCGATGCATGGCTACATTTCTTCTTGTGCGTGACAATCGCGTTGAACATTTCATTGTTAACAATAGAAATTGGACACCATATGAGTACTTAGGTGAACAATTTTCCAAAAGATCTGAAGAGGACATAAAAACAGATATTGAAATGGTATGCTACTAATTTGATCATCATTTATCGAGCTACAAAAGTCTATATATTTTAGTAGTATTACTGATTTAATATTTTGGTATCTGGGCTTCCACTTTGTTGCCAGCCTGCCGAGGAACGAAAGCCGATTGATTCAAAGAACAGTGCCCCTGCGCACGAGATCAAGGTATTTACGTTAAGATTATGATAAGTTTTTTATTTAAGAAACAATATTTTTTTATAAAATACTACCCCAGAAAAAGAGAGGATGGATTAATAAAAAAAAAGCTTTTTTTTTTTATCAAATAGATATATATATATTTTTATCTTTATTGCAATAAAATCATGAAATTTTTTTGTCCATATTTATTTTTAATTGCTTTTAGTTTTTATGCAATAAAAACATTGCTAAATTTTTTTTTTTCAAGAAAATCATCAATCCATTATTATTTTTATTTTTTTAATTAAAACTTATTTGTAGATTATGATAGGTTGTTGTTAAAAAAAAAACAAAATTTTTTTATAAAAACATTAGTAAAAAAAATGGAACGTATTAATAAGGAAAATGGTTTTGTTTAAAAAAAATATAGATACCTTTTTTATTTTTATTTCAAATCAATTTAAATTAATTTTTTATCCTATGGAATTTAAATTATTTATAAAAAATCGATTTTATTAGTATATAATTAAATAAAAAGATTAAAAGTATTTCGCAGCAGGAAATCAAATTATCTTCAATATATGTCTATAGCACACAGAGAGAGCACTGCATTTGAACATATAATATTATTTATTATTTTTTGACAGGGCAAAGAAGTTGATTCAAATAAGATGGATAAAAAAGAGCCATCACCAAAGGACGAAATAGTGGTTGGGTCTTTTCACTTGGTATTAATATTGCTTCTCTTCTTTCCTATTTTTGTTTTTTTTCCCTTGCCATCCCTAATCTTTTAAACTTCTAGTTCAAGCCCAATTGATTGAACTTGTAAACTATTATATTAAAAAAATTCTAAACCATTCCAGAAAATTACTTGTTCTGGGAAAGGCATTTGAAGGTCAATGCTTTTGGATGCAATTGAGCAAGTGCCAAGAACTCATTAAACAATTAAGCTTTTAATTTCCCCCGTGCTATATATATGCAGGCGATGACATTATCAATCTTATTCTTCAATAATGCCCGCCCTAAGAAATCCCTAAGGGAGATTTTCCCTGTTACTGGACTACCAAAAGAGGAAACAAGAAGCATGATAGGGAATGTTCTAGTGGTAGCAGTGCTTGTTGCTGGAGTAACCTTTGCGGGTGCTATACAATTGCCACAATTAAGGGATAACAATAACTCAAGTGATCATCGTCATGAATTTAACGGCACTTATACTGCCTCCGATTACAGCACTTATAAGAATCTTCTGTATGGTTATTTGTTTCTCGATGTGGGGGCTTTATCTTTCTCTCTGTTGGCAGCTCTATTCCTTCTTGTGCCAGGCTTTAGTAATCCCAGATTTCAAGTTTGGTTTTCAAGCTACATGGTTTGTTGGGCTATTTACATGATGTTCGGGGCATTCCTTTCGTCTGTGCAAATAGCATTAATAGGATCCCATCAATCATTTTTAACAAACTTCATTACAGCGGTGGCCTTTGTTGGTTTTTCGATTATTCAGCTATTTGGCATCCAAGTTTTTCTAAAAGCACTGCACTTGCACTCTTTCTACTACGGCCTTTTTTTCTTGTTTATCTACAGTAGGTGGTGGCTGCCTAATAAACTCTCTGTTCTCAAGAGAAAGCTCTCTGATCTCAAGAGAAGTTCAGGATTTTGAGATCGATCATATCTTGGATTGTGTCTGGCGAGCGATTGGAGTAATAATTTGAACTTTGTAATAATTCTAGAGTTTCCAATTGAATGTATGCGCACTTCTACTTTTATATATATATTTTTTTTATTATTATTTTTTTTTAAGCATGCATTTACTAGACTCCTGTTGTTGTTGTTGGATTGAGTAAAAAAAAATAAATCAAATATTCAAATTAAGATATGAATGTTAATTAAAGATATCAACTTGGTTGGTCTGAACAGTATTAAAATGGCCGTCCCAAAATCATTGACACGGTGCATAACGATAATCAACAAACATCCATCCCGTCCCTGCTGCAGGATTTCAGAAATAAACGCACCCTTAAACATTATTGCATCAAATTAGAGCAAGGGTGGGACGATGTTGGTTGACTTTATCGTATTTGCAACGTGTCAATGCGTGGCCATGTCCTTTTTTCTTGTTTTAAGGACGGCCACTTTAATACTGTTAAGACCAACCAAGTTGATATCTTTAATTATCCAAATTAAAGACATTGTTGTCCTAAATTGTTTCATTTATGGACGAAGGACAACGATATTAAAGCTAGGATATCATTTGTGGCTCGCCATAAACATTCTCAATCACCTTAATTATCAACTCGATCCTGCTACTTGAGAATAAAACACAACTCTTGATTTGTCTTTGGTGCTTATCAAACCAGGCTCCTTGTGATATTTCAACCATATTGTCCACCTTTCTGATCTAGTTTGTCCCCAAACCGTTGTTCATTATCAAGATTTCTAATTATTAATTTTGCAGATTTTCTTGTTATATTCTAATCACAACTCAGTGTAATTCTTTTAATCTAACCATTTCCTCCCTTATTTATATTAAATAATCCATAATTTAATCAAATAAAAAGTAAAAAAAATAGAGATAAAAAGATATAAATAATGATCATATCATTTGAGCTGCTTTAAATTTTATAATAATAAAATATTTAAAATAAGTGGACATAATTGTTCCACTTATTTTTCATCTCAATTATTTCAATGTTTATAGGTAAATAATAATAATAAAAAAGACATAAATTTTTTTGATTCGTATAATATTTTTGTTGATATAAATGCCTCCTGGATGTAAGTTCACTTAGCCTTAAAATAACTGGGCGAGGATTTTTGAACTTTGATAAATTTTTTCCTAATTTCATATTAAATTTTTAAAGTAAATTAATATAGATATTTTTATTGTAAAAATAAAATATAATTATCAAAATTAGAAATTTAGGGATCAATTTCAATTGAGATTTATCAAATCAAATGATAGAATCAATGTTTGATGCCTAATTTAAAGCAATTATTGATTTTTGGGATCAACTTTTGTCATACGATTCATGTTTTGCAACTGATTTTTTTTTTTAATCCTTTCCTTTCTCTCTACTCTTCTCTTGGCAAAAAGATCTATTTCTTGTTCATTAGTTTATGATATTTCAAAAATCCAATATGTTTAAGAAAGTGGTTTTTGAGTGTTTGGACAATGGATACATATCACTTACACATCATAAATGAGGGATAAATATCTCTTATACAATATTTAATACTGATAAAAATATGATAGGTCCTTAAAAGACTTTTATATATTTATAAGTGTAGAGATATGAGTACTTTTAACATTAACATTTCATATTAAAAATCATAAGAATAAACAAAGAAAACCTTATAGCCCAATACGAGGCTTATAATAATCTTTAGACCCATGCCCACTTAGGCTTGACATGATGCAATGTCCATTAACAATGGGTCTTGCAACTTGCTACACCCACATCTGTTTAGGCTTGACATGTAATTATACCCAAAGATGTTGAGTATGACAATTTACCAAACTTATATGTACTTAAGCTTAGCATATAGTTAAACTCATGGATATTGGGTCTGATAGCTCGCTAAACCTATGTTTGTTTAAGCTCAACACGTGGTTGAACATAAGGTCATTAGGTTTGGTAGTTTGACAAACCTATATGTACTTCACCACAAGAATTCACAGTTTTACCGACGGCAATATTTCGTCTGTGTGTAATTAGGAGTTCGTCGGTAAATTATTTACCGACTAAATTACCGACAGAATAAGTCCGTCGGCTAACCTTTCGTTGGTGATTCCACATTTCGTCGCTATATTGGTTGAAAAAAAAAACATTTACCGACGGAATTTGCGAGGTAAAAAAAAAAAAAGAGTTTCCCACTTTAAAAATACCGACGGATTTTAATCTGTCGATGGTATCACAAGTCACCGATGGTTACTTTCCATCAGTAACTTGGTTGGTGAATTTTGAAATACCGACTGAATATATCCGTCTGTCAGTTCGTCGGTAAGTTAAAACACCGACAGAATACGTCCGTTGGTATATCTGCTGGTGAGTCAGAAAAATACCGACCGAATTTATCCGTCTGCAAATTTGTCGGTGATGGTTTCGACTACTGTCTAATGCCGACGGATTAATTCCGTCGGTAATCCCTCTGTAATTTTTTATTATTATTATTATTTTAAATTATTTTGAATACATAATATAAAAATGATATAAATTAATGGTAATAAAAACCAATTATGCAAATAAAATTTATTAATAAGCATAAAAAAAAATGAAAGATAAATAATATTCATTACAAAATGAATGTGTGTCAAAAAAACATTAAATGAAATTTTAAATGTAAATAATGTTTATTAAAAATTAATATAAAGGACGAGGAGGAGGAGGAGGAGGCTGGCTGTTATGCGGCCAAAAAGGATTTGATGCACATGTTCCACCTTGTGCCATGTTCATAACTATTTAACGAAGCTCTTCATAGGCCGTTCTTTGTCGTTCAGACTCTGCTCTTTGTCGTTCAGACGCAACTCTTTGTTGTTCTACGAGTTGTGTGTACGTCTCTGATAAGTGGTCGTACTTTTTGGTGAGCAGAGCCGTGTGTTGCTGCAAGGCCACGAACTCCTTAAATTGGGAGCTCGATACTGATTGGGAGCTCCCGACGGTTGAAGCACTAAGGGCCGACCGCAAGTTGTCGGCCGTAGTGTTGGAGAGCCCGTAAACCCGATTTTTATCGGGTCCACCTGACGATCCAGCCTCCATCCATAAATCCGGATCGAATTCTAGATGGGTCAAAGGACCGTCCCCGTATCTCTCCCTCAACCGATTATTATAGGTATCCTGAAAATAAAAAAAGTGATCATCATATTCAATTCAATAAACATAATAATAACTTACAAAATAAAATGGTTGAACAAACATACCACAAAAAATTGAGCACGGCTGTCAACAAACTGTTGCACCCCCTTTTGGCGGTCTTGACTCCGCACATGCGTCTCCACAAACAGCTCCATAGGGCTCGGCTCACGTCCAAGAAATGTAGCCTATAATGAAAAAAAGATATTAACAACAAATTAATTGAACGATATATTTCATTTAAATTAATCTTACCATCCGTTTTGCATGTGCAGCAAACAGAACGGAGCCGCCGATGTGCGTTGTGACCGAGCCATGAATTGGTCGTTTCCGGTTACCAGCACCAGACTGTGAACCACTCAGACGTCACGTGCTGAAGATAGTGCGGCCATATATCCTCCGGGATGTATATCGGTTTGAAATCCCTCCAAACCGCAACATCGTTCCAGCCTTGGAACCCCCTATCCCTCTCAGTTTTTTTTGTCTTTTTTTAGGCTTTGTATCAAAAATCATGTTTTAAATTTGTGAATGGCCTCAATGTTTGTGAACCTGAAAAGAAATGAAATTAATTAAATAGCGACTTCATAAATTATGTTTTAAATTTGTTTTTTTAAAAAAAATCTAAAACCTTAACAAACTTACATTGAAAGATCGTCCTTCTATTATGCCTCGTACTTGAGGGTAAATTGATTCCGCTGCGAAAGCACGCTGCTTCTGCGATGTGAAACAGCGCTGGAAGAGGCAGCATCAGTTGACGGCGCAAGTGGTGTAGTTGCCTCTTCTTGAGAGGCACCTAAAGGAATATCTTCCTCGCTGCTAGACAAACTTGATGCGACCGGACGTGAAGCTCTGGTTTTCATTATGTGCATCTAACCAATTTTATATAAATAATTATATAATTAAATTCAAATGTTAAAAAAAATGTGGCAGCACCTCCCCTATACTGGGATACTACCCAAATCCACAAACCTGCAAATATTAACAATAGCCACAACCAATTGACCCAATCTATACTAATTATTCCAACATATTCAATTACTAATCCTAAGGTAAATTCAACATTAACAATTACAATTCAACAAATTATTCAATAATTATGCCAATACAACAAAACAATAAATTCAAAATAAATAGAAACAATTAAACACAAACCATGCAATAATAGAGTAAAATTAATAATTCTTCCAACATATTCAATTACTAATTCTATGGTAAATTAAACATTAATAATATTAATTCAACAAATTATTAAATAATTATGCCAATACAACAATAAAATATATTCAATAAATTAAAAAAGAATTGTAAACTAAAAATTAAAAACAATGAAAATAATTAAACACAAATCATGCAATAATAGAGTAAAATTACTAATTATTCCAACATATGCAATTACTAATTTTAAGGTAAATTCAACATTAACAACAAATATTCAATAAATTAGTTAATAACAATTATGCCAATACAACAATAAAAAATAATCAATAAGTTAAAAAAAAAAACTATAGACTTTAGGGAAGAAATATGCATACCTTAATAATGTGTTGAAACAAAAAATTTATCTACATTACAAAAAAATTCAACAAACCAAAAAAACATAAAAAGCATAAAAATAACTATAAATAAAATAAATGAAATAGAAAAAAACACATACCCTTTAATGTGATGAAGATTCACAACCAAGCTTGCTAGAGATTCAACAAAGCTTGAAGATTTGAGAGGAAAAAAATAAAAACCTTGAAGAATATTGGGTGAGAAACGGAGGAGAAGAAAAAATGAACTGAAGGGGCGGACGCAAGAACTTATAGTCCAGTTTTACCGACGGATTCATCGATAGAAATATAAAATTATTATTATTTAAATTAAATCCGTCGGTAACTTGCTAAAACTCCGTCGGTAATTTTTAAATTTCGTACCGAATTTTTTAATTACCCTCCATATTTTTCGCGGTTCGTCGGTGATTCCGTCGGTAAGCTGACATAGTCAGAGGTGCATTCACTTCACACCCTTTGGAATTCGCACATTCCGTCGGTATTTTTGTCGGTAAAATTTGGCCACCGACAACTTACCAATGGACATATTTCGTCGGTATTAACGTCGATAACGCCATCGATATGGCCGTCGGTAAATGTGGTATTTTGTTATAATTATTTTCGAACTCTCTTTGAGATGCCGACGGACGGCGGTCCATCGGTATCGACATCGGTGATTATGGCATTTTGTTGTAATTATTTTCAAACTCTCTGTGAGATGCCAACGGACGATGGTCCGTCGGTATGGACGTTGGTGATTGTGGCATTTTGTTGTAATTATTTTCGAACTCTCTGTGAGATGCCAACGGACTACGGTCCGTTGGTATCGACATCGGTGATTGTGACATTTTGTTGTAATTATTTTCGAACTCTCTGTGAGATGCCGATGAACTGCAGTCCGTCTATATCGACGTCGGTGATTGTGGCATTTTGTTGTAATTATTTTTTAACTCTCTGTGAGATGCCGACGGACGGTGGTCCATCGGTATGGACGTCGGTGAATGTTCAATATACAAGAGATGTTGTGTTTGTATTTTCTATTTACCTTCCTGTAAAAAATTCAATGTTAAATTGTCCATCGCACAGAACAATAGCAACAGTGCTTAAACAATAAATATATATTTCGTGTTACAAAATATATCATCAATAATGTAAATTACATGAAGAAAAGGGTTTTACACAGGGCTTCGTTTTGATAGTTAGTCAGAATTATCTTCTTCTTCGTCATCAATTGAATAGTCATCACCTTCATCGCAATCTTTAATATGGATATCATCTTCTTCATCGATATTTCCTTGTCCTCTAGAGCTTAAAACAACGTTTAACTCCTCTACGTCAACATCAACAAGACTATCATCAAAAACACAAAAATTTGAATTTTCTTCCAATTCAATCGAAGGAGCAACTCGATATGGTTCAACTAACTCACTAACTTGAAAGACTTCATCCCACACACTTGTGTCTTCGTTCTCATCCTGAACAACCTCGACACGACCCCGTGGTTTCGTTTTTAAAACGGACAACCAATCAACTCTTGATCGATCCTTTCTAAATGAAGGGGTGTATGTGTAATAAACTTGTTGACATTGCTTTGCGAAAACAAAGACATCGTTTATGTTGTGGAGTCTAGCTTTTGAGTTGATTTCGACCAGACTATGGTGCGTATCAACTCTGATTCCTTTGTCTGTCGTGTCATACCAATAACATTTCAATAAAAACACTTTATTCTGCTCGTTATGATATTGTAGTTCGACGACCTCTTCTAATCTACCATAGTAGTCAACTTCTAACTCACTACTTGTGGATCCTTTAACACAAACACCGCAGTTGTATGTCTTTCTTCCTTGACCGTATTCTTCAGTATGGAAAACATATCCATTGATAAAATACCCATTGTAGCACTTAACTTTTATTTCAGGCCCGAGGCTTAGTGAAGACAATGACTTAGACGCACTCCTTCCCATTTGATAAACCTTGTATACATGTAATGCACATCAATAAACGGTAAATGAACGAGAATCTCGTAATGACATGCATACTTACTGTAATTTTGCAAGTTAGAATGAGTTTGTGATAGTGCTTACATGTGTTCTGAACCATGTGGCAAATTGTTCATCTTGTAATTGAAAGATCTAGGAGTCGGTCAGCTGCGAGTTATTGGAGAGCAAATATTATCGATGTTGCCTGCAAGTGATAATGAGTGTATGATTTCACAATATATAATTAGCAGTATATTACTGACAAAGTTTAATTTGTATTACACATATAAACTTACTGAATAAATGGTCTCAGCTCATCACAGTTAAATAGAACATAGTTGTGTGCTTGTTTGAATTATATTTCCGACAAATATCTTCCTCTTATGGCATTTTTAGGTGTGGGTCGTCCAGTATTGGAGAATATTGACAAGTTCCCATTAGAAGGCACTTCACCGCCATCATCATGTCCTGGAACGCGATTGATTCTTGTTCTCAGATGAGGTTCGAAATAGTACGAGATAAATATTGAGATCTCTTCAACAATATAGGCCTCAGATATCGAAGCCTCTACATGCACCTTGTTCTTAACATTTTTCTTGAGATTACACAAGTACCTGCATTGAATTACAATTCAAGTATTTCCAATTAAGAAAAACATATAAAATACTTTTAAATATGAATTCCATTGCAACTGTAATATCTAACCGTTCGAATGGGTACATCCAGTGGCGGAGGGAGGGGGGGCTGGCAGGGGCCCCGGCCCCTGCAAGAAAATGCCCCTCCCTTTATAAATTTAATAGACATAACTGAATTTTTTTCTTGGCCCCCTTAAATTATGATCTGCCCCCCCTAAATGTTTTTCCTTGCTCCGCCCTTGGGTACATCCATTTATACTAGACCGGTCCTCCAGCTTTTGCCTCAAATGGTAGATGTATAGGGAGATGCTCCATTGAGTCAAAAAATAAAGGAGGGAATATCATCTCAAGTTTGCATAGTGTCTCGATGATATTCGTTTAAAGCCTCTCAATGTGCTCAACATTCAACTTGCTAGAGAAGATATCTATGAAAAAATGACTGATCTCCGTCAGCGCATCCCATATTCCCTTTGACAACAAATCACGAAAAGCTAATGGGATGAGTGTTTGCATAAACACGTGGCAGTCATGACTCTTCATTCCATACAATCTGCAGTCCTCTATGTTAACAAGCCTTGATATGTTCGATGCATGTCCATCTGAAAAACGCAGACTCTTAAGCCATTTGTAGATTAGCAGTTGTGCGTTTTTCTTTAACACGAAGCTTGCCCTTGGTTTTGCGACCCGTGACTCCTCATAAACCAACTCTATATTTTTACGGTTACAATATAAAGCTATATCCATTCTAGCCTTGATGTTGTCCTTTTTCTTCCCCTTCACATCCATGACGGTGTTGAAAATATTATCAAACATGTTCTTTTTTATGTGCATGACATCAAGGTTATGGCGGAGAAGATTGGTCTTCTAATAAGGAAGCTCACAAAAGATACTTTGCTTTACCCAATTATGGGTCAAACCAAAACCAGGAAACTTTTGCTTACCTGATTGAAGGCCAAACACAATGTCACCGTACTCTGATACAACATGATGCAATTCTTCACCAGAAAGACGCGGGGATGCAACATCTTGTTCAGCTCTGCCAACAAAGAAATCTTTTCTGTTCTTTCTGAACCTGTGATTAAGTGGCAAGAAGCGACGGTGACAGTAAAAAAAAGAAGCTTTACCTCCGTTTGCTAGCGTGAATGCCTTGTTGTTTTCCATGCAGTATGGACATGCGAGTTTCCCATGTGTGCTCCAACCAGAAAGCATTCCATAAGCTGGAAAATCATTGATAGTCCACATCAAAGCTGCCCTCATAAGGAAATTTTGTTTCCTCGTATATCATAAGTCAGAGCTCCGAAGGACCACAACTGCGCTAGCTCATCAATCAACGGTCGAAGACAAACATCTATATTCCGCCCCGGGCTGCTTGGACCGGGTATGACAGTAGATAAAAACATGAACTCCGGCCTCATACACATTCCAGTGGCAAGTTATAAATTGTGAGTATGAACGGCCAACAAGAATAGGGAGCAGCAAGTGACCCAAATGGGTTGAATTCGTCTGTACACAACCCAAGACAGACATTCCTTGATTCAGCTGAAAAGTTAGGATGCACACTGTTAAAGCGTTCCACGCTTCGCCGTCAGAAGGATGCACCATCACACCATCAACCGCATCATGTGTTTAGTGCCATGTCATGTGCTCAGCGGTCCTTAGTGACATGAATAACCTCTGCAGTCTAGGTGTGATCGGGAAATATCTAAGTTTTTTATACGCCACTAGAGTCTTTCCCCTGCCAGTTCTGGGTTTGTAACGGGAATGCCCGCATGTCATGCACTCGGTCATCTCAGCATTTTCAAGGTAGTATAACATGCAGAAGTTAGGGCACATGTCAATTTTCTGGTATCCTAAACCAAGGGGTTTCATCATGGACTTCGCAGCATAGAAGTTCTCTTTCAGCATGTTCCCTTCAGGTAAAATGCTTCTTGCCCAATCAATAATTTTTTCATACCCGGCCTCACTCAGCCCGTGATCTGACTTGATGGTGAGCACCTGTGCCACGGCCGACAATTTACTGTGGTTTGTGCAGCCATCCCATAATGGTTCGTCAGAATCTTTCAACAAATCAAAAAACCTAGCTGCCTCTACATTAGGTTCTTCTTCTACGATTGGACATTGACTAACACTACCTTGATTCATTCTCATTGCATCCATAACCATATTTCTGTAAGGATTAGTGTTGTCATTTGCCGCTTCATGCACGTTGCTAGCACTAGAAGTTGACCCAACCACCGTTTCTCCCATTCTCCTATTACTAACAAATACCTCTCCATGTGCATACCAACACCGGTAATCCTCCATAAACCCTTTGTGTAGAAGATGCATCATTACAACATCTGGATGCAGATACTTTTTATTTTGACACTCTCTACATGGACACCTAATACCGCCTTTAGTAAAATTTCTGGAAATAGATGTTGTGAAATTAATAAAACTCTGAACCCTATTACAATAATCCATCCTCCGCAATCCTTGGGGTGAATCTAGATACATTCATGAACGATCATCCATGACTTCTATCGAACCTCTATAAAATTATGATGACATCATGTATTAATTAACTAAGTTAGGTAAATAAACTTGCAAAAATATTACATTACCTCGAGATTATCCAATAAACCAATCACAACTTCTCATAAATATTAAATATTCATTATCATTTATCAACGTCCATACAAATTAATATATATAAATTAACAGAAATTATCACTCTGCAATACCATCGATAAAACTTTAAAAAGGACCCATTAAGCAAGCTATTAATTATTTCAAAATAGAACATGTAATTCGGTAATTCCACAAAGTTTTAACAATTTACAAACAAATACAATCTTAAAAAATCTAAAACAAACCATAATAGATATAAAATTATACATTCATATACTATAAGTTTGTTTGAGAAATAACAATAAAACATGTACATCTACTAACAAAAATACATACACTAAAAAAACAATAAAATTGACATTTAAATGTTAAAATTTAAACAGATAGAATTACTTACAAAAATTGATAAAATCTGTCGGTAAATCAGAACACGGATGCTGTGACCACAAAACTTCAAGAAATACAACTTGTTGTGCTGAGATGAGGAAGAATTTTGTTTGGGTGCGAGGGGGGGCTGGTTATTTGCAGATGGGGAGAGTTAGGATTAGGAAGAAGAATGAGAAATGGGGGAGGAGAGGGTCGGCAGAGGGGTTATACATTAACTTTTTCCGACGGATTCACCGACGGATGTAATCCGTTGGTGTATCCGTCTGCTATTCTGATGGGAAAATAGACACGTTACCGTACGGACCAGCTTTTCAAATCCCTCGGTGATTCCGTCAGTATTGTTGACGGTGAACTGGTCAAGTCAGTCGTACGGGTCTGCCATTTTAAGTCCGCCGGTGAGTCCGTTGGTATTTTTGACGGTAAACCTGTCCAATCACCCGTACGAGTCGCCCGTTTTGAATTCGTCGGTGATTCTGTCGGAAATATCACCCGCCAAAACCTCCACGTCAGTGACCCGCCCTTTTTTTCTTTATTCCGAACTTTCCGTCCGTAATTCGGTCGGTAATTACATACGGAATTACGGACGGAAAGTTTCCGTCGGTAATTTCAACCTCAAATTACTGACAAAAATATTCCGCTAGTGATTCCATTGCTATTAAGCGAATTTCTAGTAGTGCGAACACCGGTCACCAGCCTAGAAGCACAGCAGAGCAATAGCATAGGCCAAGACCAGGGAAGGAAACAAATGATGCATGGAGCAGAATTTTTAACTCTCAATGTGTTAAAGAAAGAAAAAAAGAAATTTTAACTCTCAGTTAAATTTTTCGTTTTAAAAAATCCGTGTGATGAGAAGCTGAGGAGCACAAAAACCAGTTGTAAGATGAACACAGATATATACTACTGCTACCAATTGTATGCCACTGTCACCACCATCACCACTTCTAGCTCCGTGACCACCAGTACTACCATCATCGGACAACACACATCCACCGGAAAATTCTAAGTTTTATCAAATACCTCTTAGCTTTGAACTCCTATGTTTCAAAATTTCAGTAAAGGGAACCTTCCAACACAGTGAGCATAATGTCTGCGCACTGGCTAAGCTACAGACTCGAGCACGTCTATAAAGCTGCAGCATCTGTTCTCGTTCTCCATAACGAATGGTTCTCGAGAACTCCCAAGATTGAAGGTTTCTTTACGGCATCTTTCTTACCTCGTCTCTTTTTATATATTCGGCACCTCCGAGGAATGATCTCTGGGATGGCTTCCCAGAAATGTTCATCTGCCTTTCAAGGAACTCCTCCTTGTTGGCCAAGTACAGCTGCAGAAAACACATTGAGTTTGCCTTCATCGTAAAGATGGAGGGGTCGTGGAAAATATTCGTGTGTGCAAGCGCTAACGAAAGAGATTGGGAGGACAAACAAAAGTGGCTTTTTAGAAATGATTTAGTGTGTGTGTTTGGAATTGCGGTAACTGTTATGGTTGTGGTTTGAAAAAAGTTGTTTTATAAAAAATATTTTTAGTTGAAAAAATAGGTGTTTGATTAAAACTGTGGTTGAAATTAAAGTTGAATAAAAAGTAGTTTAATGTATTTGGTTAAAATTGAGGTTATAAAATAATTTTTAAAAAATATCTATTAATATTGATGATTTTTAATTTAAATATTATGGATTTAACTATTGCTATTATATCATGAAATAAATCATACTTTATATAAAATATTATTTATTATTCCATAAAACCATCTATAATTCCATTACGTACAAAATACATCCGATAAAAACTATAATTTTCATAATTTTTTAGCGTGTAATAAAATTAGATAAAATATTATCATGTATAAAATTCACTCTAAACTAGTTTTTTTTAAACAAAATATTAAAATAAAAATGTCCATGCAATGCAAGTGAACAACGCATAATGCACTGTTCATGTTAATTGTACTGTTCATTGAACAATGCAATTAACATGAATAGTGCAAAAGAAGTAAGGAATTCTTGCTTTTCAAATGCTGCGTTTCTAATGCAGAAAAAAGATGAGACCCACCAAATAATATGCCTTTTTTTTTTAACCAAATGACTGTAATTGTGTTTTAAATAAAATTCAGTTGTAACCGCATAGCCAAACAGGCTCCAACCTCCTCTCTTTAGTTTTTATGAAACTCTTCAGCTTCATTAAATTACGTGTTACTAGAAACTCTAAACATGTAGGATTTTTACTGTGCTTGTACTGTATACTAAAAAATAATTACCTGTCGACAGTTAGTTTTCAGTTTTCAATTTCCACAGTTTTTAGTTATTGTTATAGGATTGTTTTTTTAAATAATTTTTATATTGAAATATATTAAAATAAGTTTTTTTATTTTTTAAAAATTAATTTTTAGATTAAAACGATACAAAATATATAAAAAAATAAATTTTAATAAAAAAAATTTAAAATGTTTTAGAAACATATGTTATACTGTGTTTCCACATGCTCTGAGCTCCTATGCTTTTGGGTTGAGTTTTTTGGGGTCATCGGACTTTTTCTTTGAGCTTGGAAAGAATTTGACTCGCACAAACAAGGCCTAATCATTGCAAGTTGTTACAATGATAGTGCTTTTATTTATTTATTTATTTATTATTAGGGTATGTTCTAGTAATATTAGTTTAAAATATTTTTTTATTTAAAAATATATTAAAATTATTTTTTATTTTTTAAAAATTATTTTTTACATCAATACATTAAAAAAAAAATATAAAAACATATAATCTTTTATTTTATATAAAAATAATTAAAAAAAAAATTAAAATATAGTTTATTTCGCATTTTCAAACACTCCCGAATTGCTTGGACAATTTACCATTTTCTTTCAGGGTGGGTGTGGAATTTGGTGAGAATGGAGATTTGATTTTGACTGGACAATTCTGACAGGGTTTCTTAGTTTTTGTCAACTACTGCGGTTTATTTGTGACTTTTCAATTTACTTTGATTTTTTATATTGCATTTTTTAATTTATTTGAAAATAATTATAATTATTTTTAAAAATATTTTTTATTTAGAAATATATTAAAATAATATATATTTTTTATTTTTAAAAAATTATTTTTGACATTAACATATTAAAATATCTAAAAACACAAAAAAATATTAATTTAAAATAAAAAAATATTTTTTTTATTTTTTTAAACACTTTTAAAAAACTTTCTTTCCATGTTTCAAAAGAATTTTTTAATTATGGGACGCAACTGGATCTAGACCATTCATTAGATGTGGGGAAGATAAAGTGACCGATAAAAATTGTTCATTTTAAATATTAAGCCAGTTTTAATGCTAGAATTCTGTTCTATTTTACGATTTTTGCAATCTAGATATATAATTTGAAAGTTTCATCGTAATATATAAAAAAAAGAAATAAATTAGAATATACTTATGATGCTGAGATGTAATAAAATTATATCACCATCATTAAAATTAAATATTGTAGTAATCAATTTTAAAAGATGTAATTCAATTAGTTAGATTTTAAGTTTAATATTTAAAGATCATCAGTTTAAATGTCACAAATCTTAAGATCATTAAACACTTACATGATCGTTAATTTTAACATTTTAAAAAATTTATCAAAATATATATAAATTAATTCGAACATTCACAGTTAAAACAAATAAAAATATATAATAATCAAAATATTTGCTTGCAAAAGCAATTCAATCCCCAGGAAAGAAAATTTCAGTGGCTCTGTATTTTTTAATCTTCAAAATTTTAATTGCTCTGAACCAATCAAATTAAATTTTAATAGCTTTGTTTTCATTGCTCTATTTCCATGGCAATGCTTTCGTGGAGCATTGAAAAAAACCATGGTTGTTTTTTCTTTTTCACATAATGGGTGGCTAGACAAATCGTTGAAAAATTAATATGAAATATATATTAGGTTAATTCTTGATTTTTGTTGTTTCTAACCTTTGATTTATTTCACCTTTGCGATATTTGAAGGGAAAAAATATAAAAAATATTATTTCTTGGCTAGACAAATTGATTTTGTTATTCTTTTTTTAAATTATTTTTTTCTTTCAATCAATCATTAGCATTTTATTTCATTTATATTTTTTATTAAATTTTAATCCTTATTCTTTTAATTATATATTTTTTATTTTTTTAATTTGTTTTTGTTTTAATTTTATCCCTCAACATTTTATTTCATTTGTTTTTTTATCCAACCTTGATCCTCATTGTTTTTATTGCTTTTTGTTGTTTTATTAATCTCTTATTAATATTTTATTGGTTTTTTATACTAGATCTAGTTTTTATTGCTTTGATTACTATTCTTTTTTATTAAGATTTTTGTTTTTTTTTTTCTCCAATAAAGTCATCTCGGTCTCATGACTAAAGCTACTTGGTTTAAAGACTAGCTCGATTTAACTTCGATGTATTTTTAAATTTCTTTGTTTTGTTATTTAACATTAAGTTATTGGACCTTAAACTTTTTTTTTTCCCTTCTTTTGAGGCTATCCCAGGTTATGGGTCGGTTAAATTAATACAATTTGCTTTGGATTTTTTTTTCTTTTAATTTCATCATTTGACATTGGGTTATTGGATTTTGAGATTTTTTATTTTTTATGCATTTTTTTTTAGTAGGGTTATCCTGGATCATAGGTTTGTTATGTTAACCTAATGTAACTCATGTTTTTTGAATGTTTTATTTATTTATTTAGTTTTAATTTCTTTTCTAGATCATTTTTAAAAAATAATTTCTTATCTCAATTTTATATTGTTGGTGATGGGTTCACAGGGTTAATCTAAGTGTACCTAATTTTTTTTTTCATGTTTTTTTTAATTATTGATTTTTATAATTTTATCATTTGAAATTACTCTTATTGGACCTTAAACTTTTTTTTTCTTTACAGGTTATCTTAAATCGTGGACTCATCAAATTAACATGATTCATTCAGATTATAATCATTTAAATGTTTTATTTTATGTAAAAAAGAAATTGACCCGTCTCGCGCGGCATAGGTGTGTAACAGAGTATGAATTAAGACATTGACTATTTTCGCCACGTGTCAACAAAGACCATGTCCCACTCACACACACCAAAACATTTCATTTTCGCACCATAATTTTCCAGGCGCCAATATTTAGCGCCGAAATAACCCGCCAACATTACCCGCCCAAACACACGCCCCAAAACCCTCTTCTTTATAAACCCTCACAAAACAATAGCAGCCACCAACCTTCTCTTGGCAACTCCGCGGTTTCGCCCCCTTTGAAATCATAGCCAACCACCTGTTTGTCGAAATTCCCCACAAAAAATACCCAACAATGGTAGTTCCTTTAGGCCCTGGAAAATTCTATGGCAGCACCCTCCCTCGACCCAGAATCTACACCGATGTAAGGCACAGCGCTGAACGAGTAGACCCGCCAGTTCCTGTTATGGATCCGTTTCTTTCATGGGCTCATGAAGCTCACTGGTCCATGGGAGGGCTCAGTTTCTCCCGCCTTCGATATCAGGGTCGAATCGAAGGAAATACTGAGAAACTACGAAAACTCCGCGAAAAAAAGGTCAAGTTACTAGACAAAACTAGCCCGGAGAAGAAAGATTTGGCCCCGGATGGGCAGAAAGAGCGCAATAAGAAAAGGGGTGGGTCTGTCTCGCCTCCTCCAGCTCCTAAAGTGACAAAGAAGAGGAGGTTCTTGCAGTTGATTGACGAGGAGGAGAGTGAAGAAGAGGAAGATCAAGAATTGGAGGAAACTGTGAAGATTAAAAGGGGTCTAGCAAGGAAGTTAGTGGGTGATTTTGAAAGGGTAGCTAAGGATAATCACAATGTGAAGGTTGCTGATTTGGCAAAGACGGTCCTTGAGGAGGTTAGCAGAGAGGAAAAGAAATCAAGGGGTGGAAAGAAAGGTAAGAAAAGTGGTGGAGAGAGTGGATCCGAGGCTGTTATTGGCGGGATTAGGAGTTCACCAAGATTGGCTAAGCAAAGATATGTGAAAGAGTTTTAATTTATCAGATTGTGAGCTCTGTTAAATGTAATGAAATAGTAGGCAAACAGTCTTAGTTAAGGGTTTTTTGTTCTGTTTTTTTTGTTGTTTTGTAAGTCTTTAACTTATTTGATATGAGATTGAAATGAAATTAGTGTTGATAAGAATGCAAAGCTTTCAATTTCATTGAATATATCTTTATCAAGAATTTCTGACTAAATCTTGTTTCATTTGATATGATTGGTGTTCATGTTGATTTGACTGAAGATGCTTCATGGTCTGTCTAATTTGTTCAGTGTATCCAAGTTTCAGTTATCATTACTGTTCCCTGGTGCTGTTTTGCTGCTACTCTCATTGCTGATATTCTAAAACTTTCGGATTATAGTTTGCCTAGTCCTTAATTGCTCAGCTTGATACCCTTTGAGAATTCAATCCTCGTTTTGGTACATGATGTTGACTGTTTGACACCAGCTTATTTTCAGATCCAAAAACAAGCAGCTGCTCTCCTCTCGTCTCCTGGCCATATACAGGAAAAACCTGAAGGATTGTTCACTAGTTTTAGGCAATCAAAAAACCTTGCCTGTGCCAAAACTGGGCAGATTTGCCAATTCCATATCTTCAAACCAGTACCATGGAGCTTGTCATTGTAGGTTCTTGCAAAGAATTGCTTTGCCCTGTGAACATTCCAAATTCTGCAACAATGGATCAAAACTTCCACCTGGAAATCGGTCTATGGAATCCTACTGTATCTATGTACTTGGTTCTCCCATTTCTGACTATGGTAACTCCGAAACACAGTTTATATGGTAATGCTGCTGGTTTCATGATTACAAAGCGGTACGCCCCAGGGAAGACATTTACTCAGTAAAGACGGATTTGTGGAGAAGACTTGAGAATCCTCCTGCACCCCATTACCAAGCGTTTGATAGCAAACAAAGATCAGTTTTCCTGCATGGAGCTGCTCACTGGATTGTAACGTCAGAGGCAGGTATTCGCAGTTCCATATTGAAGTTAGATACAACTGATGATTGTTTTACTAAATTGAGGTTGCCAGAAAGCTTGATCAGGAAAGATAATCGTCACTGCTCACTCCATTTCAGTGTTTGGAAAATGTCTTTCTGTTGTGTGCTTGGATTCTAGTCCTCATTCTACATCTGGTTCTATATGGATGATGAAAGAACAGGTGACACTCTTGGGAAGGCAGTTCAAGTTTACTTTAGCTGCATCATCGGGACGAAAACTGCAATAATGTACAAGGGTGGATTGCTATTTGTGGACGAGTGGCTCCATATAATGATGAAGACAACAACAAATGGATGATTTTGTATCTGGTGTACATGGAATATCTCATGGAAATTTGATAATTTTGAGGAAAGCCTCTCTCTACTCTACTCGATGAAGAAAAAGCTCCATCTTTCTCTAACAATAGTTGGTACAAGTGAGAAAGAATGGGACGAAACAGGTGAAACAATCAACTTTAACACTTCACTTTTTTGTACTGTCGTAATTTGTTCCTGTAACAAGCCAACGATAGCAGAACTACTCATGATAACGTCATTATTATTTTTAATGCAGGTTTGTTGAATATGAGGATTGAAGTGAATTTATTACAAATCATGTCTTGTAATCTTGTATAAAATTTAAAACTTTAAACTCTTGATTGAGATGTTTTTTTTTATAGGATAGTGAAATCTAAAAAATCAAATGATTATAAGTTTGAATTTTATTACCCCATCATTTTTTCTAATTACCTGTCGTAAGATGATTGTTTTTACAAATTCATGCTTGGTTCAATCGTGTAATGAAGCATATGGAGGATGCAAATGAAAACAATCTAAGAAGTTTTCAAAATTCAAGTCCTTTTTCTTTTGAGGGAATTGTAATGGTTCAAGTGTTGAGTACTCTTTCCTTGAGGTTTTATTAAGCAACGATATCATATCATCATTGACTGCAATCATATGAAGAGAAATGGCTCCATTTTAAGCTCATGTTTGGGGTTGTGGCATAAATAAAAATCGACTAATTTTTTTTTTTTAATGTTTTTGAATTGTTTGATGTATTGATGTAAATAATGAATTTTAAAAATAAAAAAAATATTATTTTAATATTTTTCTAAAAAAAAAAACACTTTGAAAAAAAAAAAACTTGTTACTACACTCAAACACAAACCTTTTATGGTCACTATTCGTTATTTTCTTGTCGGCAATCGGTGGTTCGAAACAACCATGTCTATAGAGAGGGTAATAACATATGTGCATATTGGCTTGGCGGCCTTCTTTAAAGTTGGATTATAGCACCACTTTCTTCAGCGACCTTCTATAGTCGGTGGCCTCCAAATCCTTTTAGATGATATTTTTTTTATTACCGTATATGTCCGGATCAGCTTGTGTGTATTTCAATTAATCTTATAGATTTTGATATTAACGACCAAATAAGTTTTCAGTGACCTTAAGATGATTTAAACTTGAAATGATTGGAAAACAAATTCAAAATCTGACCAGTTAAGCTATTTCTCAGGTTTTTTTTTTAGAGGATATTGCAGTAACATGTTTTTTTTTTTCTTAACCTCAGAAATAATACAGTTACATATACAAACCAAAAAATTAATGTAAATTTTGTCCAAAAAAAAAAATTATCTTTTAGTGGTTTCCTAATTATAGTTCTAAATCACTCGAAACATCTCTTCTCGGTAACAAAACATTACTTTTTCAAATATTAAATCCAAATAATTAATATAATTTTTTTTCTTAAGTAAGAATTATTGCTAAATCAAATTGAAAATATAAAAGGATTAGAGCAACATAAATATTTTCTTATAAGTGAAATAAAAATTGAAAATATATATATATATATATATATATATATATAGCCATAAATGGTTGTAAAAAAAGTGATGTATATGATATTTTACTAAATGACATAATACATTTCATTCTAATTGCTTAACTTGAAAATCATGTAAAAAATATAGCTTTTAAATTTAATTCGATAAGTTCACTAGAGAAATCTGTAATCTAAAACACAATCCAAGCCAAGTTTCAATTTCAATTAAAAAAGATATTAACCTAGTCAAATTCAATTAACTTATAGTCTGGTCAAACCATATATAAACTCATTCGAATCAATATCAAGAATATTTTTTTTTGAAAGAACAAAGAACTTCATTTTATGTAAAAATAATTCCCTTGAGTAATCCATATCTTTTTGTAGTCTAAAAACTAGACCGAATTTGATAATTGTGGTGAACAAGATTAAAAACTTAAAATTAACTCAATTAAATATATAAATATACATTAAAAGTTATATTATTATATGTGAATCCTATTTTTTTCTGTTAATTTTGAGTTTAAATGAGATTCAATTTTTCCAAACACTTTAGTCAATTTTTTTTTTAAAAAAACAATAAGTTTGATAAAATCTTTAATTTCTGGATTTACTTTTGGATGTTTAACGGATTTTATTAATGGGTGTAAAGTGTATGAAAGGGCAGAGTTGAAATATTTAAGAAACGGGAAGACTAAAATTTGTGAAAGGCAACCTCCGTGTAGGTAAGCGTATTTTCTGAACTTAACCCGTATTTCAAAGCCCTGCTATTTTTTTTTTGTCTCTCTGGATGGTCATTGAACACTATATTAAAATATATATATATAATTATGAGAATGGTAACTCAGTTAGTTAGGTTATGTTTGTTTTCTAGAAATTATTAGTTTGAGTTTCATATATTTTAAGACTAATAAAAGTTTATATATATAAGTTGAAGCATGTGGAATAAGTTGAAGCACACGCAAACTGACTCGAATACTGATATTAATAAAAAAAAATAGCAATTATATTATAAAAATAGAAAGAATAAAAAAACTATTTACTAAATTATAAAATAATATAGAGCACAAGCATAATTATTAGACTTAGTTGATCAAACATGTTAACATGAGAATTAATCCAAGCTGGATTTTAAAAATCTTATTTGAGAGTTATCTCGTATTGTATGATTTAGATGGATCATTATTTAGTTGATATGATAAAATTTAATTAATATTTTTAAATAATATTATTTTTTAAAATAGAAGTAACATTGTTTTGGTAGATCTAAATTAACTCAAATTAATTAGATTAATTTGTGAGTTGGATAAAAAATTATATAGAGAATATATACAGGACCTATATTAGGAAAACTCAAAAGAATACAAATATAACTAAGAAGGATTTTTTAGAATATGATTGAGGTTTTTTTTTTTTTTTAATTTTTTTATTAAAATTATATATATTTTTTAAAAATTATTTTTAACATTACTACATTAAAATAATTTAATTTAAAAAAAAACATTAAATTTTAACAAAAATCAGATTAAAACTCAATATAACACCATCTTTTAAGTCATTAATGCTTTAAATTTCTCCTCTAAGGCTCTAACAAAATACAAACCCTTCAGCTGGCATTTCAAGAAATTTCATGAAAGAAAGACTACGAGGTTCTGTAGAGTGAATAAAGATGACGGCTATGTCTCGAGCAACTGGTTTGCTTACAAAAAACCCAATATTTCGTCTTCAACAGCAAATGGGTATGCCCTTCTTTTCGTCATTTCCCTTCTCTACTACTTGCAGCAGCAGCAGCACTGATAAGGTATCCTTTTGTAACATTGATGATGCCTTAGCTTTTTTCAATGACATGCTTAGCAAGAACCCTCGGCCTAGTACTTACTATTTTAATCAGTTACTGTCTGCAGTTATGAGGATGAAAAAACATGAGACAGTAGTTTCTTTGTCCAAAGAAATGGAACTCAGAGGAGTTAAACATAATGTCTTCACGCTCACCATATTGATTAACTGTTTCTGTCACTTAAACCGTGTTGATTTTGGATTCTCTGTGTGGGGAAAAATTCTTAAACGTGGTTTTGAGCCGGATGTTGTAACGTCTACTACCTTAGTAAATGGGCTCTGTAAAGAAGGTAAAATGGGTGAAGCTGTAAAATTGGTTGCTGATATGGTGGAAAGAGGGTATAGACCTGGTGCATATACTTATAGTGTGGTAATAAATGGTCTTTGTAAAGTTGGGAAAGCTGATGTGGCTGTTGGATATCTTGAGGAAATGGAAAAGCTAGGTTGTGTGCTGGATACTGTTGCTTACAATTCGGTGATTGAGGGATATTGTTTGCAAGGAAAAGTAGATGGAGCTAGAGAGGTATTTGATGTGATGGTGAGTAAGGGCACTACGCATGATGTTTGTAATTATAACACCTTGCTTAATGGATATTGTAAGATGGAAAGGGTAGACGAGGCAATGCAAGTTTTTGATGAAATGTTGAGAGAAGGTTTAGTTCCTACTGTAGTTACTTACAATACTCTGATAACAGGTTTGTGTCGAGTGGGGAGAACGTGGGCTGCACATCAGCTTTTCAGGAACATCTCTGCTTGTGGCCTCACTCCAACCATAATAACTTACTCGACTTTGATTGATGGTTTCTGTGAACAAGGGAATCTTGATGAGGGGTGGGCACTATTTCAAGAGATGCAAAAGAGTGCTGTGAAGCCTAACTTGGTAGTCTACACCATCCTTATTGATGGTATGTGCAAGTGTGGGAAGCTTAAGGATGCAAAGGTATTGTTTTCTAGACTCATCGTGGAAGGATTTCAGCCTGATGTTCATACCTACACTGTGTTAATAGGTGGAATTTGTAAAGAAGGATCTCTAATTGAAGCACTCAAACTTTTTAGAAAAATGGAAGAGGACGGCTGCACACCAAATGCTTGCTCCTATAATGTGATTATCCAAGGATTTCTCCAACACAAGGATACATCAACAGCAATGCAGCTTATCTGTGAAATGGTCAATCGGGGATTCTCTACAGATGCTGCCACCAGAACCTTCCTGCTAAATCTACCCACCAATGATGGGAGTCCTGCTCTTAAAAATTTGCCAGGGTTCTGTGACGATCATCAAGATGTAAAGGTGAAGTAACCTTTGAATACTCAATGTTGCTTTGATTAATGCAGCAAATTAAAATTTGTTTCTATTACCCTTGCAGCTTTTGTTGCATTTGGTTTCATGCTTGGGATTTTTCTCCACTAGCATTTAGGTCATATTTGCTCTGTAGAGTTGCGCCAGTGCCATCTTTCTGACCTTGTAGACATTTATGCTTGTAACAAACAATATATTTTAACTGAACTTATGTAAACCAAGGAGGTTGGAAGATTGTGTGTACTTGTGTACTCGCCCATGGAAACTTCTGTGCCTTTAGCTGCCCTTTCTCTACCTTCATAAATGAAATCAACTGGAAAACGTCTATTCACTAGTGAAATTCCTGGCATTGTCATTTCTGAATGAACATGATATATTTCTGACTAAACATGATTTATTGAGGTTTACATGCAGTGTAATTTGTATTGTTGCTGCTCTTATGAACATTCTGGTCCTTACTTTATTTGACTGATTTTGATGATATAGGTGATTTCATTTTTTTTGTAATTTCAGAATTATAAGTTGCTTGTTTTGTTCTCAACTGGTTGTGATTTTCATGAGTACTTCATTAAGACAGTTCTATCAATAGGAGGGGAAGAATTTAATCGGAATCTGCTAGTATAATTTAGTATTTTATTTTCTTATTCTGGGGCCATAGTTGAAGCAGAAAAGAAGTCGCATTCAAATTCCTATTTCAGGTAGTCTTAGTGTCTAGCAGTACTTGCCATCAAAATATAAAGTTGCTTCACTCTTCTTGTGTTTTCTGTATGCAAAGAGGTGAATGTCGCAGTTCATATGCATTCCCTGCATAGAAAAGTAATGAATATATGATATCAGATTCATGGAATTCAAAGTTAATTCTCATTTTCCTCTAGGAGTATAAAATATAAGAGCTCCCTTGGATTTCTGGGCTACAACGTAGATCCCATTTGTCTGTTTCCTATCAGAACTCATGTGATCTATTACAATGAGTGCATGACCCACAGTGCTCTTAGATATAAAAAAGGCTTGGAAGATATTTCGGTCTATCTCTCTATCATTTTCTGTTATGATTATAATTTGCTAAAAATTTACAAAACCACCGTATCAGTTTAGTGCAGCTTCTGCCTTGGCCTTTTTGGAGTGATCAATCAAGAAGTTCTTCCATCATAAAAGGGTAAGCTTGTTACTCAAAATACCATTACTCATTGCCAAAAGCTTTTTTTTTTTTGGTTTCCAACACCTTGGGTGATGAAAAATTTCTAAAACAATTGACTTTTTGGTGTATAAAATGGCATGAAACGAGCCTTGTCCTTGTACAATGGGAGCTGTTTAAGGTCTAGTACCCAATTACCCTGTTTGTGTCTGCATTCCTTCCATTGTGCTCAAAGTCTACCTTCCAAGCTATTTCTGACCCCTGCTTGGTGGCTGGAATGCAAAACCCTTTCTTCCACCAGCTCCTCTCCACAAACAGGCAAATGCTTTTCCCCCGACCTTATCTCTCAATTGCAAATTTCTAAAAGTGTCTTCCAAATATCACTACATACCTGAGCCCTTCCCTTCCACAATCAAATTCATGATATCGGAAATAGGATCTTTTCAGGTGCTCTCGGCTTACAACTACTCTCGCATGAAAGTAGAGATGGGTTTTCTTTGTATTTACACCTTTTGAGGGTTTTGTGAAGTGAATTGCGGGTTCTGTATATATTTTACATTGTTATTTAATTATTGGTCTCTTTTTGAGGGAGTTGTCATCAATAGGCTTAGACTTCTTTTGGTATTTTGTGTTTGAACATGATACAGTCTTCCTGGATGGGGATTGTTGATTTTGATTCTTACCGGATCAGAATTTTAGATTTTGGTTCTTTTTTATTTTATTTATATGCATGGTGTGCCTGCTCAGTGTAAGATTTTGGATTGGTTTTGGGTTTTGAGGTAGGTATTGATATGTCTTTGTATTTTTTTGTCAGTTCTTAACAATTTGGGTCTGTTTGCTCATAAATTGCTTGTTTTATGATTTATTTTTTTCTTGTTCTTGTGCATACTGGTTTCAATAATCGCTGACATTTTTTTCTTTCTTTTGTTTGGTCCTGTAAATTTTTTGTTGATAGACTTTTCATTTTGGTAATGTTTAAGAATGAGGTAATGGTTCTAAATTTCCAAGTGTATGCCTCATGTATGCTTGTTGAGCAATCTTTGCTAAGGTACTCGTTAATATTAATTTCCTAAAAGCGGGCTAATCACAAATTTGACCAGGATGCTTTGTTCTGTAATAAACATCATAAATTCTTGACATTGTTTTATCTGGTATAGATTCTTGATAATGTTTTTGATATTGGTACTGATTTACTGATTTGATTGGCTCGCTGGAAGCAGGGTTGTGATGCTTCAGTCTTCATGAATGATGATGATGCTCTTGCACTTGCCACCAAATAAAAACCATTCCATCGAGAGGCATGCTGTTCGCAACAAGACCTTGAGAGGTTTTTTTGTGAAATGGACATGATCACAGAGGAGCTTGACGATTCATGCCCAGGGTTGGTTTTATGTGCTGATACGCTTGCACTTGCCACCAGATATGGTGTGTTCTGGTATGTTCTACTGCTTTTGTTTCTTTGCATGGTAAAGCACTCGACAGCTGATCTTTTAGTCATTTAGTGCTGAAATGATCAAAGTTGGTTCCTCAGGTTCTAGGGTTTTTTTTTAAAAAAGCTTTATGTAGAAAAACACGAGCTTTTCCTAATGACACAATTATCTGCACCAGACTCATTCAAGTGCAGTCTTGGCTAATTAGATTACAAGATTTGTAGTCCGTATGATGTTAAATGTTTGATAGCAATGCAAAGATATTAGGACCTTATCATTTCGATTCAAATTTCATCAGTTTTCTTTCTGTTTAGTCACTGAACTTTCTGAAATAAGAAATGAATCATTCCCAGTATCAGCCATGTGATTCTTTGCTATCCAAGGAACATTCATAAATCATTATCATTGAGTATGCTTATGGTGTTTGTTCTTGCTTGATCTTGCAGGCTGGTGGTCCATTTCCAGATTTTACTGGCAGGAGAGACGGTGCTCAATCATAGTATGATGAAGCCATGGATGAGATTCCAAAGAATAATGATAACATGACCCAAAAAGTTTCCTCTTTTCCGCAAGGGTTTTGATGAAAGAGAAACAATTGTTTTTAGGTGGTGTTTTTTCACTATCTTGATCAGAGAAGATAGTAACAGTGGAGGTATAGCAAAGACAATACAAAAAGAAAATGGAGACATAATTGTATTAGTTAGTGATGAACAAGATAGATAGAGTGATTGTTTTGTATCCTGTTATAGATAAAATATATAAAAAAAATCTATTTTACTATTAAATCTTCATATTTTAGAGGTTAATTAGATTTTTTTTGTGTGCAAGCTTACACTCAGCCTCAGTTCTCGTGTGTTGCAACCCAAGTACCGTGATCTTCTCTTTGATTCCCCTCCTCTTTTGTCCCACAGTATCGGCTTTCCACCGGAAAACCATCACCCCCATGGAAATTAATACTTAGCAGAGGATTTGCAAAGATTAGGGTTTTCAAATGTGGAGACTACAACCAATAATGATAATGACAATCAGAAAACTCGAGCCCCATTCTTTATTTATTGTGGACTGGTTCGGGTGGAGTATGGTTACGAAGGCAGAAGGTTTTGATTGGTGGTGGCTGAGTGTGTTATCATGAGAAATAACCATTGTTGTTATGGGCTGTGGGTTTGGTGAAGATGATGTTTGGTTGGCTGTGAGTACGATTGGTTTTTTTTTTTTATTGATTTTTAAAATCTATTTTAACTTAAGTTATAAAATGTAATATTTAAAAACTTGATTATAAAATGACAAAATAATCAAATCATAGGATGTTTAGACTAATTTATCCTAACTAATTTTATTTATATATTAACTTGAGTAGATACAAATCAATGATTAATCCAACTCAAGATCTAATTTTTATTTTAGATTGATCCCAAACTAATTTTAAAAACCATAATAATAATAATTTTTATTTTTACATGTTTTAGTTGGATAATTTTAGAATTTTACAAATATATTTTAGAAATAAAAAAAAATAAATATTGTTTATTGAAACATGCCTTCTTTATACTTTCTGTTTTGAAAATATATAAATTCATTTTAAAATTGTGTTGGAAGACAAATTTATTTCTATATCTTTGTTTTTGTTTTTTTAACCAAATATATTTTTGTTTTTACTGTCTTTATATTTTCTGTTCCGAGACAGTAACCAAAAGCTACTTTAAATTATATTTAGTTAATGATCTTCTAGTTGTAAAAATAAAAATATTAAATAAATTTGTTTCATAAATAATTTTAAAATAAAATTTTATATTTTCAAAATATATATCACAGGGCTACATATTGTTTTTCACAATTTCCGTCTATTTTATAAAAAAAAATAGTAACCAAATGCCATCGTAAATACTCGCCAGCCAACATAAAGCAAGCTTTGATAACTGGCATTGTTAGCAAGCTGCAATACATACAGTTAGCTAAACAAAGCGCAAGCTGATCTAACATAAAGCAACGATTACATGGTAACCAAGAAGAGCCTTGAAATTAAATGCTTAAAATTTCTCATCAACCTTCCAAGCATGATAAAGCTTTCTTCCTCAGCACCATATTCAAGTTTGTACTTGCCACCATAGCTAGGAGCCAGCATTTCTACAGTCTAGCGAAATCCCAGCCACCGCCTAGAGAATACTGCAAGATTAGGGCTATGCTTGCGATGGCGGAACAACCTTCAGAAGGGACTTTAATATGAGAACTTTCAGGAGTTCTGATGAAGATATCAAGCACCCAAGGCCAGGTTTTGGAACAAGTGCTCCAGTCTTGAAATGACAGTGTCCAACTACACTTAACCATAGTTCTAAGACCCAGCGACGTGAATTCCGAGCTTTGTTTTGTCCCGAGGATGCTGCCATGTGAGGAATGCATCTGGGAAAACAACAAATATTTTCCAGCTAGCTGGTGGGCGATCAAATGGAAAAGTTAATCTACAATCCGTTTTTGTTCCTTTCCAAGTAAAACTGTGCGTTCCTCCCTTCTCCTTCGCAGACGTGCCCTTGCTTCTGCAAGGAGTTTATGTCTTTCTCTGCGGCCCTGTTACAGCACCATGTGATCCTTATTTAGTCGGAGAATGACACCATGCTTTATTAGTTGGATATGGATTGTTAATAGTTAATAATTAAGTATTAGTTAGCACAGGGGATCGAAAATCAGTATAGTCTATTTTGAAGAAATTCTGCAGAATCCCTTTTCTCTCTCTCTCTCAATTTCTTCTATCTCTCCCTAAATCTTTCTTTCTATCAAGAATCACTTTGTTAAGGCTAGTTCTTAACAGGCCCGCAATCCTTTCTTAACTTGTCTTGTCCCTCTTATGTGAATTGTTCAATCCTGAAAATTTCACACTTTTGATTACAGGTGGTGTATAAAATTCATGAATCTAATCTGCTTTTTGAGGCATCAAATCATAAATCTCTCATTTGAAAAGCATAAGATTTTACAGAAATCTCTGCAATGCTATATTATTCATCAACCTGCTTTCATAACTTGTATATAGTTGAGAAGAATATGGTACAAAGCCTGTGACCTGAACCCTATCCTGGAGCAATCCCACACCACAAATGAGAAAACACAAACCCCCCCCCCCCCAAAAAAAAAAAAAAAAAAAAACAAGAACACTAAATCTCACTGCCTTTGCAAACACAATTATTTCAAATACTGATTTTGTCGAGTGATTCCCTGGATTCTGCTCAATCTGCATGATTTATCTATCAGGTGTTTATTTGCTTCATCCTTTTGCCTGCGCAGATGTGCCAGTTGCTGCTCTAAGGAGATTATACGTTTTTCTACTGCCGGCAATTTTTTCTCAACTTTCTTAATGATAGCTTTCAAAAACAAATGTTGCTTTGGTGGATGAAGAAATATAAATTTGATTTTTATCTTGTTATTTAAACTCACTTTGATTTCCTCTTGCAAGGCTTTTTTTGTACCTAGTGAATTCCATATCTTTCCCTTGACAGTAGCATTAGCAATAGCTTTCTCCTTAGCGATTTCAAGATGTTGAATCTCTTACAGTATAGCAATTGGTAATTCAATGGATAAATCTAACACTAACAGTGAGTAAATTTAGGTCTACATAACAGTGAATATATTAAAAGAATAAGAAAACAGATTCAGTATTTAAACTTACAGAACTATCGATCTCTTTCAGTGACGACTACAAACTGACAATCTAACCCTTCTCACTTGCCTTGATCTCTCTCAGAAGTTTTTTCTCTGCAGCCAGATTCTTGCTTCCATGTAGCAGTTTGAAATTCAAGTTCTGAACTCAGTTTCATAGGTCAGTTAGAAAGAACATGGTAAGTGGAGAAGAACTATAGTCAAGATGTTACGGAACCAAAATGGCTTTGACTAATTGAACACTAAACATGTTATTCATTCTTACACGACAATTGATGTCATCATCAACTAAGCATAAATTTATCTCTCGATCCTGGTACGCGCTGTTTGTGAAACTCAGCTTGTCTAGAGCTACAAGTAAATGTCCCTGCTGTTGCTTCCTCAAAACCACGCCATCTTTCAATCTCTTTTCTCTTTCATGTAGGATTCTCAACTTTGAGATTATGTCTTCTCGATCCGACTGTTATTGTAAGAAAAATTAGTAATATCAGAACTTTCAACAGAAGTCTTGCTGTTTTATGACATCATACTGGCCATTGATATATATCTTTAGCTACCATTTTTTAGGATAGTTAGCATTTTAGTTCGTAAATCTACCAAGCTTTTCCTATCATTGTAATGATTCCAAATCGTAATGCCACATACCCTTCTTTCGGCTATTTTTTTTGTCTACCTCAAGCCTTCTCTCATTTAGACTTTTTACGAGGATCTCAGCCTCTTCTATTCTGAATCTTGAATCTGGATCTTCACATGGCTTGACAAGGTAGGGTTGGTCATTTGCATTGCCATTTATGGGATCCGTGGCTAATTCACCTTCAGTCACTAGAGAAGTTGTCGTAAAATTCCCTCCCGAGACATCCATAGCTTCAACTTCTGCTGGCTATCACAAACAAAGAAATTCTTAAGAGTCTTAAATTGAGACTTCAAATATTTGACAGTCAAATAGGATTCAAGACTCTTACCTCAAGCAACTGGATAACCAAACAGTTCCGGTGAACTGAAAATATGACTGCAACCCTGATTTAACATACAAAGAGTTGATCCAAACCAGCATCTCCGATAATTGCTTGCCTGTCTGTCACCAATCCAGTACTTGCTCCCCAAGCCAAGAAAGTCTGACTTTGTGAAATAGAGAGGGGTTTTTTCTTCTTATTATTGTTCAGATGTCATTCTTAATGGTGGGATTAGCATGGTCAACAATGAGAAAAATATTAGCAATGGCCCATTAGAGAATCATATGGAGGTTTCGAATGAATGTACCTGTATTCACAGAGCAGGTCAACGGGGAAGGACATTTTTGCTTATAAAATCATGTAAAATTATGAAAAAAACATGGAAATCCCATTTGATATGGACATTTTGTTTGTCCCAAAACAAAATGAAACAAATCAGAGGAGAAAACAAGTAATGATTTAAAATTAAGGATGCCCACTCGAGGCAATACCGTCAAAGAGTAATTTAACGTAGTATTAAAACTTTAATGATCAAATGATAAAGACTTAAGCTAAAGCCCCTCTTAAACTACCTCGTAATTTTCTCAGTTGAGTGTGTGGGGTTCTTCAACAGCTCGAGGTGGCGCACCAAACGCTCTTGCTGTAGCCAAAAAACCATACATAGACCTTACAACAACAACCATAAAGGAAACAACATTGACATAAACGAAACAATAAAAATTCTCAACCATTATATTTTGCCTTGTAGAAGATTTTCCCAACCAAAACAAGATTTGGAACATATATATAAAGTTTCTTTTTCTTTTTTCTTGCAGACTTTCTTGTCTTTTACAGAAGTGACTGCATTAGTTTTTTCTGCTACTGTAAAACCTCATTTGAAACAGAAAAATCAATATGTTTACATTTGCTTATTTTTTGCAGGGCTGACTAGTACCAACACTGTAAAACTTAGCCAATCAGTTCTTTTTCTTTTCTTTTTTTTGCCAACTTTTGAGGAAACACTTGACCATGTTTCCAACAAACTAGTTGATCAATGCAGTTGACGTTTTTAGCTTGCAAGAGTAACTCCCAATTATGGGAACTTCATTTCAAAAATGTGGCAAATTGGACATGCGTTGCATATCATGTTTCTGCGTTACTGCATGCTTTGGCAAATGCAGACTTTAAATGTAACGTCTTGCAAATTGCAAGCTGTCCAAGCTTATCTTCAAATTGAACACAGAAGTAGGCGGACAACAGATTTCATACTTTCATTTTGTTGTTACAGGGCTTCTTAAACAGATGCTTGTCGAGGTAGGTTTACTGCATGCACCAGGCTGGACAATGAATTACCTGCAGCACAATGTATTGCGCCAAGTGGTGCCAACAGAAATACCAGGGGATCGTTGAGATCATAATATGTAGAAAAGATGTATTCTCTGAATTCGTGTGTTTTGCAAAACCCTAAAAATTGTAGCCTTGCTCAAGGGAATTGAGAAACTGCCAGCTCATGGGAATGGAGTCCATGCTAATGAAGGGGTAAAATGACAAGACAACTTTTTGTGACAAAGTCGAAAGAAAATCATCGGATAGGTAAAGATTTCATTTGCCCTTTTGAGCTTCAAATTGTACAATCCATAAACTAACACACTTTTGAATACAAGCAGATAAATTCCTAAACCTAACCTCCTTTTTGAGGCATCCTTTTTGAGGCATCAAATCATAAGCCTCTTATGTGAAAAGCATAAGATTTTACAGCAGTCTCTGCAATCTCTATAATGCTATAATATCTAATTCATCTACCTGCTTTCATAACTTGTATATAATTGAGAAGAATATGGTACAAAACCTGTGACCTGAATCCCTTGCTGGAGCAATCCCACACCACAAATGAGAACTCATATCCCCCCCCCCCCACAAAGAAATTGAACCATTAAATTTCACTGCCTCTGCAAACACAATTCTTTCAAATATTTATTTTGTGGAGAAATTCCATGGATTCTGGCCAATCTACATGATTGATCAGTCAGTATTCTGTATGTTGATTCCCTTTCCCATGGAACAATCCCAAAATCATCATTAAACTCGTCCATTCCTTCAACAAACAACTGCCAGATCAAAGCACCTGCCCCAGCCCGCTTTCTCTTTGAAGATTTATATATGATGTCAAAAATGGTTTTGTAAAATCGATCCCGTTGAGATGGCTGGAAGTCCTTGTTCATGTTGGACAAACCAAATTCAGTGAAGAAGACAGGTTTATTTAGCTCATAGTGACCGTCTTCAATGTGTGAAAGCATCCACTTGGAGACGTATTTCAGTTTATCTTCAAATTCTTGATGAGGAAACCTACCAATAAAAAGGATAAATTGGTTACAAGTCAGATGTACATGCATGAAAGGACAAGGCAACCATTTAAAGCTATTAAGGGTATTCCAGCAGAACTGGAACATGGTTTCTCAGTGTTTCACAAAATGCATCACACAAACCAAATAACAAAAAGACAAACATAATGGCTAGTTAATAACATCAGGTTTTATTTTTTTTCTCTACTGACTTGAGCAAATTACAATAGAGCTAAGTAAACATGCATCACTTACCAATGATCAGGGTATATATGAACAGAGGCAAAGTCAATGGCAGGCGCTTTGGAGTTGCGAACAAAATCAGATCCAAGGCTTGATGCCCAAGATTCTGGGTTCACAGCTAACCTTTTGGGATTTTTAGGACCATAAAAACCTTCCAGACCCACTGTTAGAAGATGGTTCTTGTCAATTGTTTTCACGAAAGCTGACATTTCTTCTATCCAATCCTGCAATTCGATGCCATGAGTTAATGCATACTCACATAATAATCAATCATTTCAAGGAAAAAAAAATATCTCCCTCTTCTTAGTCTGTTCTCTAAACATACACAAGTAAGCAAAAGGCAGAATTAAGGTTTGGTTATGGCAGTTTCCAACTTAACTAAGCTTGAAGCTAAATAGTTTGGTTCATCTACATTCATTTGCTTCCTCCGTTCAGTTGCAATGATGTGTAGATGTTGTCAAAAAAGTGCAAGTCATGAGAGAGAGTTTAGAACATATTTTCAGTAATCTAGCGCACCTATTCATGATAATTTCACAGAAAAAGTATTATGGTTGCTATTACAGCAACCAAGTTTGAGATGAAGCCCCAAGTCCGGGAAATTAATGATTTTATTTGAAAGCCAGCTTTAAGTTTGGAAGTACTTGATGTTTGTAAGAAAATAAAAAGGGAAAAGAGTTCACAACTTACTTGAAGAGTGTCACCTGAAGGATCAGACATGCAACGGGGTTCATTCATCAACTCCCATGCAAATATGGTAGGATCATTCCTATATTCAATCCCTGTGATGGTGTTTTTCCTGGTCAACAAAGTCTGGAAAAAGGACTTATTTTAGAAATGATAAAAAAAATTCCTAATGAAACAAAATAGTTCCAAGTATTATAGAATTATAACTTAACATGTTCCCACAGTGCCTTGCAAGATAAGTAGGCATGAAATTGATTTCTTAAAAGAAATGTCATTTGCTTTCATGAACTTCCAACCATATAGTTTAGGTCCAATGCAATGAAAATCAGGAATTGTTGCACCAAATTTTAAAGAACTTGATATCAAATATAGGAAGATCTGGGTAAAAGAAGTGCTGCTAGTTGTGCATCCTAATAGTTCAGTATACCTAACAAGAAAAATAAAAACACCGAAACATACTATCCTATATCTAACAGCTAAATAGTTCTTGCAAGGAAAACAATCATGGTTTTAGGCATGTAAATACAATAAAAACTTCATCCTAAGGAACATGAGGAAATGAAGGATAAATAGTTAATAACTTGCAAAAAATGACGTAAGAAATTTCTTTCATTTACTCATGCTATCTATCATCAGATGAAGTCACAGTAAATAATCTTTGACAGAGCATAACTTTTCCTAAGTTCATGAATGATTGCTGAGGGCATTTGCGACCCATTCTAAATTAGGATGTGTAGTGCAGCCACCTTTGGCAATTAGTTACACTCAACAAGTTTAAGGCATGTGGTGGCATGGCTTATTTCTGTAAAAGAAGGATAACTAACAGAAGCTACAATTGTGAATAGTTGGACCTCGTGTTTATTATAAACTAAATGACTCCTGCTAATGCGAATATGTCTAGCATCTATCTGCTTCCATTTAGGGGTACACTAAAAAGTCTGGGTACTAACCACCAACATGAATGAGAAGGAAATTTTCCTTTTCAACAAAACTTGGAAAGAGACTCAACTGTGCGGATGATATGTTATGACACATCCTTGATAACAGAAAAAAAGAACTCGAGCAGTCCCAATTTGGCTCTATAATTATTTCAAGGTAGCTAGCAAAATAAATAAGTACCTTTACATAATGCTTGAAATATCTTTTGATGGATGGATCAAAGAAGAAAGAATCATTTGACGAGCTCAAACCAATGCCTTCCTCCCATGCCCAATTCACATACTGAGTCTTTCCACCATATGCTTTTAAGTTGTTGACTAAACTAAGTAGTAGTCTGATTCCATGTTGCCTGGCTTCTGCAATAACATGATCCAAAGCCTGCCAAAATCTCAGTCATTAAAATAATGCTGGTATTATCATTATTGATCTGGATAACTATGAAATCAGTAAAATGCATTCTCAGCTTTGGACATTTTCAATGAGTTAATGCCATTAAAAACTCCAAAACCTTTCAATATAAACATGAATAGAGAAAATTCTTTAAAGACTCAACCCTTTTTAGCCTAAATTATTTCTTCATTGAAAGTTTATGTGGAGAAGGCAGACTTTTTGTCAAAAATATATTTTGGGGCGTGACGGTGCAGAATAAAGAAAATCAATAAGAAATTATAGAATCAAAACCATTTACAACATAAACTTTAAAGTTTGTTCTTTCTGATAAATTTAACACGAGGACAAAATGGGAGGCACTACAACTCCTATGGATCCTTAACGCACACTGCTTACTTTGTATAGGGCATTGAAATGATATACCTGTTTCCTTTGTTTTTATTCTCTATGACCCTTGTGCTTTTCTCATTTACAGTTCAAGGAGTCATATTTCATCAATTAAAACACAGTATAAGACAGGCCTAATTAATTGAGCGCATGCATCAGTGTTGATGGTATATCTATGGACTCTAGTGATTTGCTATGAAACCAATTAGATGTTACACGTTAGCATCTTTTCTGACCTTATGACATAGCTTTCATGGACAACAAGTATATGATCTCTGGAATCGGGGCCAAAGGATCCATAAAATCGACTGGACTAGTTTAGGATTGAGGCTTAGTTGTTGTTGTTGTTTCACAGACAATTACTTGATTACAACTAAACTTTTAAACAGCAGTAGATAGAGGCATGAAAAATCAGAATGACTACCAGACAAAATTGCCCGAGTGGTAAGGTAAAGTTTATACAGCAACCATGTCCATAATTTTCCAGCAATTTATTCAGGCAATTCATCAGAGCAAAATTAAACTACAACTACAAGGAATAAAGCAATTGCCATACCCTTAAGACCCGCTCATCGAATCTACCAGGGGAGACCTGGAGTGCGTTGTAGCCACCATCATTGAATGCCCAAGTTCTGCAAACAGTGAGACCCATCTTGGCACCAGCTTCCAGCATTGCACTAACTCTAGGTTTCCTATCTTCATCGACAGAATGATCCATCAACCAATAAGAATTCCATCCGTTAATGTAAAAGGCCCTGCCATCCACCATAAACTGAGTCCCATTTCTCCCCACAAAACTTAGCTCCCTGTGTTCTTGATGGTTGGTGAGTATAAAGTCACCAAAAGACATGTAAATGAAAGCCACACATGATGCAAAACCAAAAATCGGGAAAAGTAGCCCATTTCCTGCTACCATTTTCTGCATAATGATGCAATATATGACCTAAAAATGATAAAGGACCAAAATTGCACAAATTGAAAGGAAAGTTGGATACACTTTTGTCTCTATATCTAGAATTCCCACAACTTTGGACACCCAAACACTACCTTAGACTAAGATTTAACCAGAAATGCTTGCAGTAGCCAATTTCTAGGACTCCCAGATCACTCTTTCAAAGGGTATCTATAAACAGTACTTGATACCACCCAAAACTTATCAAAAACCCAAATGAGAGAATGATTCGTATGTTGCTGTCTTGTATTTTAATGTTTGAGGCTTTTATATGGTGAAAGTGATAGAGACAGGGTATTTGGTTCAAGAAATAAAGAAAGATTCAAACTTTCAAAGAGACATGAAGGCGAAGAAAGCAATGGAAACAAAAGACAGCTCACCTAATAAGTCACCACCATTGAAGACCGTCAAGGATAAAAAGAGAGAAAGAAGATGAGAATTGAGGTAATGATGGTGGGTGCGTGGTGGAATGTTGGCATCAACCTGTTGAGTAAAAACTAAAAACAGATCTACAAGACTTGAAAAGATTTCTCTGTTTCTTCAAATTCAATATTCTTCTGGACAAGTTTGTTTCCAACCCAATTCAACACCAATGGGCCATATATGATTGTGCTACTCTCTCTCTCTCCCCACCAAAATAATTCTAAATTTAACAAAGGAGAGAAAATGGGAAACTCCTCTTACACCTCATCCTCATGTGATCTCTCATGGCTTTTCTTAGATTCGATACCAGTCTTTTCTGCCATTTCTTTCTTTTTCTCGCATCCAAGTTTGCTTATGTAGCAGACAATGCTTTCAGGGACTGGTTAGGGAGTTGTTGGATCTTGGAAACTGCTAGCCATGTGAGCCTGACGATTTTGGCATGGACCCTTGGCTTTATGCACCAGAGTTTCACCTTCCTTTTTTTTCCCTTTTCTTGCTGTTGGTCAATCAGGCAAATTATTTAATTACTTCCTTATAAAATCTCCATTGACAGTAAAGCGAGAACAATTTGTCTGAAACATTGGCCTTTATATTCACACCGCATCAGCTTATAATCGGGAAAAAAATTAAAGTAAGAAATAATGAAAATACTGAAGTTACAAATCATTTACTAATTCTTGCTCTATATTATTAACATTTATCTAAATTCTTAAGTGGGACATTAGCAAGTACATATGTAATATGGTAATAATTTTAAATAGCATTTAATATTTCCTATTAAAAAATCATCACAACTCATAATATTTTAAATTTTTAGATAAATCCCTTTTATATAATTTATATTATTAAATAAAAAAATTAGATTTAAAAATTTTTTATATATAATTTATATTATTTTATAACGTATTATTTTAAATAAAAATTTTTTTAAACTTGATATTTATATATATATTTATATTATCTTATATATATTAAATTTTTATAAGATAAAATAAAATAAAATTTAAACTCATACTTATTTAATTAATAAAGTTATGATATTATTTTAAAAAATAATTTAGCTTAATATTTTAAATTATTAATTAATAATTGAAAATATAATTTATATTATTAATGGTAATATCACAGTGGTAATCCTAGTAATTAGGTAGGGTTACTTGTACAGTAGCACTAATCTGTTGTCGTAGAAGGTTTGATTACAGTAAACACATTGTCGGCAGCCTCCACCGTTAAAAATAACACAACACGGCATTCCAGTTATTTTAACTTTAAAAGGAGTGACTTTTCTTCGGTAAATAGAACTTCAACAGTTTGGCATTGTTTATTAATATTTCTTTTTCAAGTTTTTTAAAAGAATGGGGGCTGGATTTAACAGATAAAAAATTGAAAGAAAATGCAATTAAAAAAAATTAATATAATAAATTATTTTCAAATAAAATAAATAGTAATTTCAGGAATAAGATAAAATCTGACAAATTAAAAAAATTATAAAATTAAAAAAAACTTATTTTATAAATTATTTTAAATAAAATAAATAGCAATAAAAAAGAGTAAGGATCAAATATGATAGATAAAAGTTTTTAATTAAAAAAAAATAAATAACAAAAAAAAAATGAGACCAACTATAAAAATCAAATTAAATCAAATTCTAACAAATGAAATTAAATAAAAAAAGACTCAAAATAAAATATACAACAAGCAAAAAATTAAGAACCAAAATTTGATATAATTAACAAACAACAAGATATTTTTTATTTTTTCGCAACTCTCTATAGAGTATTTTCTACTCAAAGTAAAAAAGAAACTATTTTTTTGAAAATCTAAATTAAATTTTTTTTTTAACTAAAAAGTATTTTCAGTAGATCAACTCTTCTAATAATAAAAAATAACAAAAAAATTCAGAAAATAATATTTTAAAAAATCACATTTTTTATGAAACAAACAAATTTTTAATTAAATATTAGTTGTGATATCTAGAAATAATGGAGGTGCTCCATTTTACATAAAAAAAAAAAAATATCTAGATCAAACAATTTTGGTCAAATTTTAGCAAAAAGTTTAAGAGAATAAGCAAAGATGTAAAGTATACAATTCATTGATTGATGAGGCTAACTCTTACATGTTCATATCTTCTCATTCCATCATGAAAGACATTATACCATATGCCCAGATGGAGAACTCCAAGAGTCTTTTTCAAGTATAAAGTCAAATAAATAGATGCTATGTTGCCCTTTTGAGAAGTTTAAATCTCTCACCAAGATAGGTATAATTCTCTTCTTCATGATCATCATATCATCACCATACAATATATTAATGCAAGTGTGTGGTTTTTAAATAAACTTTTCAAACAATGATTTATTTAAAACTCTCCGAGATTATCATTGAAATTCATTTGCTTACCAATCATGGTTATATATAATCCATCTGATTTAATGAATCAATTCATAAGCTAGTTAAAATTCAATTGATTTTTTTATTAAAAATGAGTCAAAGCAGCATGATTTTAATATTTAAAAATTTATTTGAATTAACTTGTCCGACCCATAACCCTTTACACACCATATTGATTTCCAAATAAGTTTTAATAAGATACTAATAAGATGAGAGTGTAGATAAAATGCACTAGTGGGTGCAGCTCACTTGATCTTAGAATGCGACCATGCACCAATGAATAATCTATTAAATATTGTTAATTATTTATAAGGTACACAATTATATAAATTGTTAAAAGTATTTGTTTCCTCTTTCACTCCCTCTTGTTTTAAAATTAATAAGAGGATCTTGACTTTTATTGACTATATAATTAAACTAAAAATCACATAAAATAAAGAATCATATAAATATTCTGGAAGACAAAGATTGGAGTCATAGAATCTCTTCCAACCATTGGGCTAAATATAGAAGAAATTAAAAATAGTTCGACACTGTTATTTTACTTCTGAATATTTTTCTTATTTCTCGGTCTTCCCCTTGTATCTAAAGAATGCCCTTTCCCAATTTAAGAAACAAACAATATTCTATTTTTTTTTAATATGATTCCATTAAAAATACACAAATAGAGATTTTTTTTATTTTTAAGGACCTAGTTAGAAAACCTAATAGATCAACTCGGATGACCAGAGTATATTGATCGGTGTAAGTTAGAAAAAACAAAGAAAAAAATTGTCTCGATTTAATCCTTGTTAAAAACTCAAGTGACTTATAACTCATTTAAAAACCTATTATTTTTTATTTTATTAAAACATTATTGTTTTAATGCTAAGTTAATCGTCTCGGCTCGAGACTCGAACCTTCTTCTAGATGGTTTTTAAAACTATGGTTCAAGGAAAAATAACACCATCAATTTTTTTTTTTACGTAAACCTGGTTTTACCTGTTAAACCCATGAATGTCCGAGTTAGCTTGCGTGCATTTCGACTAATTTCACAAACCTTGAAATTAACGATCATTTAAGCTTTCAGTGACCCTAAAATTTATGTAACTTAAACTGATGATATTTAAAAAATAAATTCAAGATATAACTAATTAAGTTGTTGTCCTTCAAAATTAAAAAAAGATTATTCTTTTGAATGTTGAGATGTATGCATGCCGACACCAGTCAAGATTTATATTTGTATGATAAAAAGAAGAAACGATAAAGCAATAAAATATAGGATTTGTGAAGGAGAAATAATTTAAGTGCACGAGAGAAAGAGAGGGCTACGTTTGCTTTCTTGCACTTGTTACAGGTAACCAAACATTTAATATAATCCAGTACAAGTGTCTCCTTCTCTGCAAAAACGCAGTGGATTTGGTTTAGCTAGGGATCTTGAAGACGACACTAGGGATTTGGTTGGTGGATGGTTGATGAACAAATTATGTGTTTGTTTTTGTTCATTATTATTATTTAATTTCTAGAGATTTTGAGTCTGTTAATTTATTATAGGGGAGTCCATATTATTAATTAGCATAGTTATGAGATGAATAGCATATATTATTATAAAAGAATAAAAGAGATATTTAATAATTTGTAAGCTGAAGGCATTATAATTATGATATTCTCAAGTAACAATATAGAAATTGCCTTAAATTATTGACAAGAAAATATCACGTCTTAATTAATTCATACTGAGAATCTGCTGACTGTCACGACCTATTTTTATAAGTATTAAACCTTTTTTTTTTTTGTGATATAGTTTCAATAACAAGAAATAAAAAATAATTAAATGGAAAAACAAAGGGCGACAGCCTATAAACACGCCATGAATTAAGTCCATGATTTTAATATAATTTTGGGCTGTTCCTTTTAACGTTGAATTCATCGAAAACATCGTCCAAATTGCATTGAAAGGGAACACATCCCATGAACCTGCAAGAGAAGCAACCACCTCGTAAGTCATAACCATCTGAACAACCTTGTAAGGTAGTGTTTGTGAACGAAGATGAATTTGTATTTTTAAGCAAATTTATTTTTTTTGGTTTAAATTAATTGTTTATGTTCTTAGAACATTTTGATATGTTAATATCAAGATTAATTTTTAAAAATAAAAAAAATATTATTTTAATAAATTTTTAAATAATCAAAAAAAAAGTACTTTCAAGTTTTAACCACAATGACTACCACATTTTCAAACATTTCAAATATATACACTAACCTAGGCATGATGAGTGAATACATGAACTGTTTTTGTTTTGGCTTTTGCGTTTAACTTAAAATAATATTAAATTAATGATTTTTTAGTATTTTCATATAATATATTAATGTATTTTCAAATAAAAAAAATATTTAAAAATTATTATATATTACAATATCAAACACCCATCAAAAATACGAAACCAGAAACATACTTTTTTATAAAAAAGTTGAGAGTGTTGACATAAAGAATATACCCACTAGTGATTTACAAATCTGAAAGATAATTAAGTTTACTCCACCACAACTTATAGGCCTAGAAGAGCCTGTTCTTCGCTGCAAGTGTTGATTGTAAATAATAAGAGAGATGAGTGCCGGATTCAATGGCATAATCCGAGGAGGAACCAAGTGCTGCGTGTTGAACTTTTGTGCGTGTTGGGGTCTGACTATTTCCAAAGAAAATGGGGTGTTTTGTCCTTGCCAGGCACTCCTTGTCTCTGCTGTATCGCAGCAGTACGCAGGCCTCCTTCTCTTTCCTCTGCATTATTACAAAATACACTCTTATAAAATATCTGTAAAACAATATAAATTTTATTTATTAATTTAAATTATTAAATTCAAATCACTCTTTAATATAATATCAGAATCTTAATAATCTTAATAATTAAATAGTGAATTTAAATCTTATTATTTTTATTTATTTAATAAAAATATACAATAATATGAACATATATAATTTTTAAATCTAAAAGATTTTCACTTTTAAAAAATATATTAAAAATAATATAAATTATATTTTAAAAACTCATTTAATAACATAAAATATTAAATTAAAATATCTTTTCACGGTTTCATTCTCGTGACATGGACTTGTCATTTTAGCACACCATCGTGCATCTCTGGATTTTGGCTGTGAATATTCAAGGCTGATTAGATGCTCAAAATACGTGGTGACCAAGGAGGAGAGTACATCACATTTCTTTATCATTTTGTGTAAAATAACTTAATTTAATGCCCTCGACCATGCTTGATATGGACATGCTAAATTTTGTACCTATCTTAAAATTTGGACCACAATGAGCACTTCACATACCATGATAGCTATATATTGTATTGATATATTAGTGTGGTTTGTGGAGTCCGTGCCGTTTTGATAAAGGATTTGAGATTTGCACAGCAGATCTAAGTTTAAGTCAGGGTGTGTATATTTTATAAGAGCTTGAGACAACTGGGGTTTTACTTTCTCATTTGGACCCATAAAGTGCGCTTTTCAGAGAGTGGGGTTTTCTCAAATGAAAAAAAAAATGTTTGGGAAGTGTGATAATATTTGTTTTAAAAGTGTTTTTTACTCGAAAATGCATTGAAATAATAGTTTTTTTATTTTAAAAAAATTATTTTTCACATTCAACATATCAAAACGGTATGAAAATACCAAAGAAATATTAATTTGAAGTAAGAAAAAAAAATAAACAAATATTTTTTAAAAAAAAAATTTAAAATATAAAAACAGATAGATATAAAAAAAAATTCTTGTTTATAGATTTATCTTATAATCTATCTCTAGTAATTTCTTGATTGGTTCTTATGGTACATGGAAGTGGAAAGGTAAATATATTTTCCAATACACTATAAAAATGAGCTAAAAGCATACTTAGCCATTGGATGAGAGGTTTATATTATTCAATTAAATTTAATCTTTATCTTAAGATTTGATGAGTCGTTGATATAAATTAATTAAAAAATTATTATTTTATTGTTTAAAAAAATTAAAATTATGTTTAAAAATTTTAAATAGATCAATCAAATCATAGATTAATTTCATTGTTTGATCCAATAATTTTTTTTTCTTAGCTTGAATTATATAACATCAAATTTAATCATTTGGGTTGTAGTTTAAAAGAATTCTCCTAAAGAAACAAAGATGAGATTTTGGGTTTATTATTTTGACATGAATTGACTATATTCGCAAAGTAATCTATGTATTATTTTGTTGTGCATTTGATAAATTAACATAATATAATATAGTTGTCCGTTAATATTTTTTTAAAAAAGCTCTGTTAGTTTTTTATTTTTTATTTTTTGAAAAAAGGCCTGTCTGTTTCCCATGTGTTTTTATTTGCGATCTCCAAGGATAATATTATGTTACTCCCTACAAATTTAAGCACAGATTCCTAAAAATAGAAATATAGTGTTGTCGTTCCATTACAGAGAGCCACCGACACTCGGTAGGAGCCAAGCAGCATATCACAAGACTACAGTCTACACTATAGAGGGTGACAAAAAAATCACAAAACCAATTAAATTAAGAAAAAAAAATTGAAAAAAAATTTAATTAAACGATTAAAATTTTAAAAAAATTAACCTGTTTGATTCAATTTTATAAACCTGAAACTAAAAAAAACCAAATAAAAAAGAACCTAAACAAAAAAAACAGAGCCAAACCTAAAAAAATAAGGTTAAACCAATTTAAACAGGTTTTTTTTTCTAAAAACTAAACCGAATCAAAATCAATCAGTTTGAATCGGTTTTGGTTCGGTTTAGATTTTTTTTTTATTTTAAAAATTTTCAATTTAATTGTTTTGTTTAATAAAAATCAAACCGAATAAAAAATAATTATTTCTAAATCTACATTAGAGCTATCAATCTTTAGGCAGCAAAGTTTTTATTCTTTGGATTTGTTTTTATAGTAAATACGAGATGACATGTCTCTGTGTAGCTGTAGACTTATAAAACAATACACTTGATAATATTATAGTTGTGAACTATCATTAGATAAGTTATAGAAACTAAATATACGATTGAATAAATATTTCATGATGAAAAAAAAAGGTTGTGTTGGTGATAAAAAACTTAGAGACTAAACAAAATGATTTATAGCAATCCACAGTGTTTTGTGAAGAAGAATATAGTGTTTTCACCATATAATTTAACTTTTTTGTTAATAAAAAGTAAAAAAAAATTATAAAGTTAATTTTCTACCAATTTAATATTAAAAAAAAAACAACAAGGATAATTTTGGAAGGACAAAAACCCATAAGAAAAAACGTTGTAGCAATTGATAATGTTTTGTGAGGAAAATTACAATGTTTTTCCCAGTAAAATAAAATAAAAAACCATTTAAAGAAATACTATAGCAATCAATAGTATTTAATGGTCGGAGAATAGTGATTTCTTCACATTATTTAGTATTTAGAGTACTGTATAATAATATAATAATATAATCATTGAATTGAATAAATTTAATGGTTAAAAAAATATCTTAAAACAAATTATTTTAAATTTCTCTAAACACATTATATTAACATGGATAGATATTTTAGTGCAATGTGCGCAACAATGCGAAGGATAGCAATAGTGACAGCGGATTCAACATGGTCGGTACAGAGTGCGTTTGTTTTTCTGTTTTTAAAATATTTTTTTTAATATTTTCATTTTATTTTAAATTTCTGTGAGCACATTATATTAACATGGATAGATATTTTAGTGCAATGTGCTCAACAATGCGAAGGTTAGTGATCGTGACATGCGATTCAACATGGTCGTTACAGGGTGCGTTTGTTTTTCTATTTTAATTTTTTATTATTATTTTAAATTAATTAATTTTTTTATGTGTTGATGTCAAAAAAAAAATTTTAAAAAATAAAAAATTATTTTAATAAATTTTCAAATAAAAAATACTTTAAAAAACAATTGCTGTCATAATACTAAACAGACACTTAAAAGGGTGTATTTGTTTGCATAGCCACGCCATGTGTTTTTTTTAAAAAAACTATTAAATTTTTTTTTAGATTTATTCTGAATTATTTTGATATACTGATATCACAAATAAATTTTAAATTAAAATAATAAAGAGTATATAATTGCATTTTTTTTAAAAAAAGAACTTAATGTTAATTAATATGATATCAAAAATACATCATATAAAAAAATTGCATGAGAACACATATAATAATTTTTCCTTTGACAAGATCATTTTCAATTTTTTCTTCAACCTTGCTAGGCGGGCATTGTCCCATTAAATTTAGCATTAGTTTGGTCATCCTAACTAAAATTGGGCTAATTAAAGCACGAATGTAACCCATATCTTCCCCAGGATCCTCTTATTCGTCAATTAAAGTAATGGAAGAGTTTAATCTCCTATAATCTCGAATATTGTTAATATAATAATTATTTAAAATTTATATAATCGTTAATTTTAGAATATGTAAAATTAATCGAGATATACATAAACTAACTCGAACATTCATATTAATTTCTTTTTTAAAATAAGTAATGGAGGAGTGGGATATAAACATTATTTTTCATTTACAAAAGTAACAGCATATTGTTTTAGTACATGCACTAGATTTGTTGCCTGTTCTCCGCGGTAGCCGGACATTTTTCTTTATATATAAAAAGTTAGATTAAAAAACTACGAGATCCAAGTCATTCATCCAATAATGATTTAAATAATATTAACAAAAAAATATATAACAATAATAAATATATTGACAATGAAAAATAACAATAAAAAAAATAAAAATCCCAAACCTCAGCCCATCCAAACCATTAAACAACTCAACATTAAAAAAGGTAAAATTACATAAAAATAAATAATTAAAAAAAAAACATAAAAACTCTATTAAACTGGATGAAATAAAAAATCATGGGTATAAAAATGAGATAATCTCATAGAAAAAAATACACGGAAAAAAAATTAAAATGGTAAAATTAAAATAAATTAATTAAAAAACATGTCTTAACCTTTGAAACTGGTGATCTTGATCAAGAACATGAGGTTAATTCCATAGAAAACATATCAAAAAAATAACAAAGCAAAACTAAAAAAAATTAAAAATAAAACAATATCAGCTTAAAAAGAAAATCCATGTAAACTTGGATGAATTGTTTAAACCTGATTTAATATCTAAAAAAATATCTAATTCAATTTTTTTAATCAAAAGTAATTTTATAATTTTAATAAATAATAAAATGTCTTCGGGTATAGTAATGTTTCCTCAACCTTAATTCTTTTTAATAAAACCAATAAATTGTATGCTTTCAAAATGATTAAGAATTTAAATAAAAATATTCTTACTGTCTGCTGGCATTAATTGTGTGGCAGACATTAGAAGTTTGGTCCATACTCCACAGGAGGAGGAAAAGCCAAGTGCGGCTACTTCCGTTCAGACCTAAGGCTCTCCGCCGAAAGCTCACAAGATATCAGACCATCACCGCCGTTAAAGCCAAGCCTCAGACGAATGGCCTATACGCTACATCTTTAGGGCAGGCCATTCAATGCAGTAAAAGTTCTGCAAAATTGGGAAGAAGGGGCTAGTGATTTTGGGTTATAGGTCACCTGCAAAACTTAAAAGAAAAGGCAATGAAATTTGCGATCATCCTTGAAATAATTGCCACACCAAGCTAACGAAGCTCTATCTGCTCCGTATGAAAATCTTACCACCGTTCCACTAGACCTTCTCATGCTCCGGCGACGCGCTAATCCGAGACAGAGTACAGGTCCGGTCCGTGAAAAAATCCAATCTTTTTTAGAAAATAACATTGTTCAAACTCCCTTTACATGATTAATTCGTGTATTGAATTCAATGGCGTGGCAGCGGCGCCATAGCCGCCGCAGGTGGTAAATACATACACGTGATCTCATGACAGCCTGATTATCCTGCAAAATCTAAGGCTACGATGCTTTTCATGCCGAAATACATGCCAATGATGTTTTTTCATTTTTTAAAAATCAATTTTGACATCAACACATCAAAATGATAAAAAAATATAAATCGAACTCAATTTTAGTAAAAAAAAAAAATTCAAAATTTGACGAAACGCAAGTTGAAATGCACTATCAAACGGTCCCTGGGAAGTTTTCCGGGCCAGAGTCTTTGAAGTTCATGAATATGGCTTTCTAAGGATGATAATGGATTTGGTTAGGAGTTTGGGCTTCTGCTTTCTGCTTGCCCATTTGACCTCATCTTGACCCTGGTAAAAGCTAGGGCTTCTTGGGAAGATGGCCGATAATGATCATGGATGCCAAGGACCAGTTCAAGAGAAGCCACCATATTCGAGCTCTTAACAAAATCCTTGTCGTTGTCTTCGTCTAAACAGAAAGAAGGCTGCTAGGGCATTTTCTACGGCATTCTCTTAGTCAATTTCCAATTAAAGGGCCTTCCACTTGCTCTCTCAAGCAGCCACACGGGAAAATTCTTCAGAGATGATGATTGCCATTTCATGGCTGCTAGCAAGACATGTGAATCAAGAAGGCATTTCTAAACGTCTGATTTTGACAAATTGCGCATGGACTTGTATAGAAAAGTAAAGAAGACTTCAACTTTCTGCAAAGTTAGGGCTACGCCATGGATTAAATTATGAACATGGCCTCCTCACTCCTCTCAGGTCGATCAAAGCTGGGGAGGGCGACGCCACTTTCTTGATTATATCATCTGAGTATTCTCTAGAAATACTTGAACCTCCAGCAGAAGAAACCTATATTCCTGGTTTTCAATGGGCATTCCTTGACATGTTGAGCGATTATATCACAAACAGTAGTCAGAATTGAAATAATCACAGCTGACTTTAATTAATGAGCGGATTTCCATGTTGTAAATGGATAATATCTTCTCATTTTCCTGTTAACATCTGTCCAAATAATTTGACCGACACAATTGATTAAATTCTACTATTCTAGTCTGCCAGCCTCTCACAATCATAGAAGAAGTTGTGGGCTATGGACATTGGAGATCTGCTGCATTCAAAGCTTGAACCTTGTTTTCCTCTTTCATCAAGGTCCCATGTTCAACGAAATGCATCCCAAGATCCCAAAATACACGAAAATCTTTGGTCATCAGCGAGTTAAAAAACTAGAAGGAGCAGCAATAATGTCCACCCAGCCCCCTTCAAGGTTTCCATTTTTTTTTCTCTAATCTCTAATTATCCCCAGAAACAACTTGATTCATCTTGTTAGATGGAGATCAGTTGATTAATAATCACATTAATTATAAATAACATACAATAAAATTAGGAAAAAAGTAGAGCCATTACAGTTAAGCTTTCCCATTTCTTCACATCCCTATCTACTAAAACCAAGAAACAAGAAGATATAAAAAACATCCACTTTCCCAATTTCCATCTCCATGTCCCAGAGCCAAGAACACATCAGCAAGACTCGCTTAATCAACCTCACAATTCCTTCTGAAAATAACAAAGTATCCCAAAACAGCACAAACAGCAGCCACAGCATTCCCTTCCTTCAACAAAGTCTTGAACACAAACCCAATAATCTCTTTTGTAATCTTTCTCCCTTCAATAACCAAAACCCTCCTTGGCTTCCCGAAGAAAGTTAACATAACCACAACCGTGATCCATATAACCAAGGTGGCAGGCACAGCCACAGCAAGAGCTGCAACCATTGAAAGGAGTCCGAAGACTGCGCCAAGAAGCACCGACGCATACAAAGCAGGCCACCCGGATGCAGAGCTAGATTGAGATTCTTGTTGTTTGTACCAAGAAAGTATGGTTTTGAGCCAGTTCCATGAGGATGATAACAAGATTGCATATACTATAACAAAAAGACATACCCATGTTCTCCTTTTGCTCATGATTGCAAGCACCAAACTATATGCTGTTGATGATGCCCTCGGTGTTCTCGGTGATCTTGGTGTTGGGGTTTCTTGTTCTTCTTGCTCCATATCTTGACAACAAGCTTTGATTTTTATCCTTGCTTTGGTCTTTTGCTTGAATTTTACCTCTCCATCTCTCCTGGGTGGCCTTGGGTTTGCTTTTGATGATTTTTTCGGGCACCTATCTAATCGAAAGGGTCAGACAGTATCATTACAAAGGCACAATAACACTCTCAGTAATGGTCCGTGGAAGCACTTTTCTTCCTTTAAAGCTTTGTTAAAGCCTCAAAATCTTATAGGGGTGCCTGGGTGCCAACCCGGATGGTAAATAGTTAATTTACTTTTTTTTAAAAAAAAAAAATTATATTTAATAATCAAGTTTTTTCTTTAAAAATTATAGTTTGTAACATAATTTTTTGATAGGATAAAAAGATTAAACTATTTTTATATTAATATATCAATAACTCAAATAAAATAGCAATAAAATCTTTTATTTTTTCTAAACACAATTTCTCTTACTTCAAATATTCAAAAATTAAAAATAAAATGTGACCTTGACTGAACTATAGAATGTTATGATATAATTTTTTCTATATTATCATATAATTTTTTTAGTTGAAGAATTACACATGTATACGAAAATAATTTTTCTGTGAATTTACAGTGGATGATATATTAAGACATGTTATTTTTTTTTAATTTTAATTCCATTATAAATACCATATTTAAATATTAATTTATACTTTCAAAAACTAACAAATTCTATCTTAATTTAAAAAATCTAATACCATTCATTTACACCATTTGTAGCGTTTTAAACTACAATTTAAATAAAAACAGCCAAAATAATTTTTTTATTTTAAAATATAATTGAAAACATAACATTTACCACTCTACACTTCTAAAAAATAAGCATCTAAAAAGCTGCTAGATTTTTTAACTAGAAAAGAAAATGTTTAGTCAAATCTGTATGCTTGGAGAGTGTGTACACTTGCTCAAGGTGGGAGTGGAGGGGAATGGAATTTATTTATGGAACCGATATGGTCCAAGTAAAACCCAAGTCTTGGTTACAAAGGGCGACCAGTTTTGGGTTCTCCCTTTCCAGGCAACTTCTGTTTTTGGGCTCTTAAGCTTTGATTTTTGGTAAATAAAGCGTTTTTGGTCTGGCACTTTAGGACCCAAAAGTCTGGTTTAGGCATTTGGGGTGTCTTCATTTAGCTCCCCTGTCGACACTTGCCATGGCAGATTCCTTGTTCAGGTTGCCAAGCTCTTGCTTTACACCTTGCAGAATCTAAGAAGTTCCATGGCAAGTTAACTTTTCCCTGCTCTTCCTCTTCTTTATTCGGACCTGCTCCAAGGAACAACACAACGTGAGAACTCCAGGAACTCATGAGCACATCCAATGCTTCACGTCCACGGTGTACACTGCCAATTTTCAGCTGAATGGATCGTGTTTTTTCTTCTTTTTTAAGACAAGAAGTGTTTGTCTGGGCATATGAATTCTTAGTGCCATGTTACCTAAGTTAGGTGAGACATGTGAGCATGAGATTCACCTTTATTTCTCAGTGCCCTTTTGCTGCATGTTATTTATAATACTGTTCAAGAAAGGGGAGAGAGGAGGTAGCTCTTCTCTGGTCCAGATGCTCAGCCTCGAGAGGGAGGACCACTTACAGGGTGGGCTAGCACCATTTTGTTGGGATGCTTGGAAAATTAAGCTCTCTAGGCCCTATCTACCTAGATATTGATTGCTTGAGATGGATCCACAGAGCAAGTACTCCCAATTTTATGATCCCTATGGCCATATATAGCCGATAGACCATGACATCTCAGCCACAATTGAAGCTCATGTGACATTGTTGTTGGTGCCAAAGACTACATAATTACTGCATCATGTTATGCAGACATGCACTTCCCATTTTTGACATTGATTCCTCTCATGAGTGGGCAAAAAACAAAGAAACAGAGATGGGAAGATAAAGAAAGATGATAAAGGGTGTAGTTTAATTAGTCAGATTTTAAATTTGTTTTTTAAAAATTATTCATTTGAGTCTTATAAATTTTAAGGTCAATACAAGAGGCAATAAATTGAATCTCTTCTAGAGTTGGCATAATTCTCAAAATGGAGGAAGATATATCAAAGACCTCAAAAGGCCATCCATCCCTTCAAAGCACAGTAGGCACACTGTCACAATGCACTAACCCTATAATGAAGAAGCGTGCTCCACCTCCAACTCTCTCCTTGATTGGAAAAAGCAATGTGCACATTTATGCCAGAAAAAGCTGTGATCTGCAGCTGCATTAATACTCAACAGTGCCGCCACCAAACATTGAGAAATCTTCAATGTTTTTCTACATTATTGAGACACGGATCTTCTTAAGTCTAATCATATTTTTCCCTCCAAGTATACAAGAGAAAGAACACCCATGAAAGTGCCATCACAAAATCTCCAACTACCTGCTTGGGCCAATCCCAGGCCAAATCCTCAACCCTTCTTTCAAAGCAAAACCTCCAAAGAGCCATTACTACGTGGAGAAGAGCACACCCTTTAGCAAAAAAGTTTTGGAACTCTCTGTCCTTGACAGATGCCACCATGAACACCAAAAAACCAACTACAAACAGAAGCAGACCCGCAAAAGAATTGGAGATCTGGATCAACAGCTGGTCATGCGGGGTTGATCCTAAAAGCTTTTGAGCTGTTTCAGTACCATGGCCAACCACCGAGATTTCTCTGAGATAGAACATTATTAATGATCCTAATGTTATTGCAATGGTTGACTGGAGGATGCAGATGATAAAAAACATTGAAGAAGCCATCAATACTAAATAAATTAATTAAAAAAGACCTAAAATAAGTACATTAATGCAATAAAATCCTGTAAATTCAAAACCCCAGATGAAAATAATCCTTACTGAAGACGATTAATGTGACAATAAGAACGGATTCGGAGAAAAAAGGAAGAACCCAAATGAGAGTTGTTGATGAAGAGCAAAATCTAAATCTTGAAATAACAGATGAAATCATGTTTCATCACTACCTCGTCCTTGAAAAGAACATAAATTTGGAACATTGAGATTTGGTAAGCGATTGAGAGTTTCAATGTGAGTGTGTGAGACGGAGAGAATCTGACCTGAAATTGGTCTGATCAAACAAGGAGCAAGGCTAGCAGCTCGTGGGCAATTTGGCTGGTTTCTTGATATGTGTGCAATGGCCGTTGTTCTTGGCGCCTACGAGGTGAAAATTTGTCTGTTTAAAAGGTTGCTTGTAATTTTTTTTAGATTATTTTTATATCAGTATATTAAAATTATTAATTTAATTTTTTTTTCAACTAAATATATTTAAATATAATTTTAAATAAAAAAGCCAAAGTTAAAGTAAAAGGTAAATAAATTATAGACTCCAATCTAAAGAAATAGGACTAACCCAACAGGGGGACACGCCAATCTCATACAATACAATAGCGTAAAGGCATGTGAGAATATTATAAGACAGCAGCAAGTTTTGGTGGGTGTCTTTGGCCTTTAAAGCAAGATGACGCACTCTTCTCATGTACCCATTTCTTTTTGTTAGTTCCTAGCACTATTTGGTAAAGCTAAATTAATTTTTTATATTTTCACATCATTTTTTATAAATTGATATAAAAAATAATTTTTTAAAAATAAAAAATTATTATTTTAAATCCATTTTTAAATAAAAAATACTTTAAATGACAATCGTTACTACACTCTCAAACAAATCAAAACCACTAGTTTTTGGTTGATTAAAATATAATAGATTAATCACTTTTTTTATAGATAAAAATCCCTTTATTTAATTATGAAATCATAATTTTAAGACCAGGCTTGGTTCAAGGCCCGGGTTTTGAGTTTTGACCGGGTCATTGGATCGGCTAAGTTAATTTTTTTTTAAAATCAAAACGATATTGTTTTAGTAAAAAAAACAAAAATCAACGGGTTTGCAACCGGGTCTTGCTGAGTCATACCAAGTTTTTCTTTCCCTTATCTTTTTTCAACCCAGCCTGGTACCAGCTCCGGGTTAGTCAGATTCTAGATTGACCCGTTGAGCCGGGCAGTTCTAAATTGACTTGCTAGATTGGATCGGATTTCAAAACTATGGATGAAACTATTCTATCAAGAGATTACTATGAGGTTATATATAAAGACAGAAAATAAAAGGTCAAGATTTCTACTCTTTTATATATATTAAGAGGAATCAAGGTTTCTAGAAAACATAAGGTGTGATTTAAACCCAAATTAAAAATAAAGATGTGAATGGGGCCTCCATTCTTTCTTCATAGGATTTTAGACCGGCATTGTAGATTTTCAGACTTCAATGTTGGAAGTTTGACAGCTATATATATATATATATATATATATATATATATATATATATATATATATATATATATATGAAGAAAGAATGCAGCCCCATACACATCTTTATTTTTAATTTGGGTTTAAATCACACCTTATGTTTTCTAGAAACCTTGATTCCTCTGAATATTTTTAATAATTTACAATTTATAACTCATTTTCTCTCAATTATTTATTCAATCAAGAGTAACAAGCTTCTCCCTTTCATATGAAAAAATTGAAGAGAACCCATTTTATATTTGCAAACTTCATTTACTATAAGTTATGTTTTTTAGAAATATTTTTCATTTAAAAATATAAACAAATCAAATATTTTTAAATATAATTTTAAAATACAAAAAACAAACAGATTTTATTTTAATTAAAGAGATACTAACGTCTTGTACCATGCACTTTATAAAATATTTGGCTGTGCAAGGAGGGATTTTAATTTGTTAATGATTTCTGAAACTCTGGAAGAAAGTTGTTTTAAATTCGATTATTATTTCAAAGCTGGGTTTGACTTATTTCCAGGCAAAATTATAAGTATAGAGTTGATTAATAATTCCCTGCTTAACCATTGATATGTGGCAGTGATGGTTCTATGTAGACGGTGATAGCCATTGACTACTTCAGCTTCTCAATATTTATATGGATTCATATAATAAGAAGATGAGCCTCCACTCAATGCAATATTTAATGGATTCTATTTAAAATATAGTTATTAAATTATATCCAGAATCGGCTTAATGCAAGGACTGAATCATATGATAGATATATGTTAATTGTTTATTTTTTTAATTTCAAAATAATATTATTACTTTTTTAAATTTTTTTTTTTTATAGATTTTAACTAGTTGAGACATCAACCAGGTTAAATTAGGTTAATTTCAAACTATTTTTTTAAATCTGACTTGGGTAAGAAATGGATCGACCAAATTTGATTGATTTAAACAGTTTTATTTTTTAAAATTACATTTTTTATTTTTTATTTTTATCTTTTTATGGAAAATCTTAAAAGTATCTTTTTATCTTGAAAACAAATCTTCTCCTTGAAATACTCATCTCCATGGTTGCATCTACTTGCATGTATGCAGAACTTAATGGATTAATTATTTAGAAGTGCCTAAAAATTGGAGATTTAAAAATTAAACCTTTCAATTTTTTTTTTCTAATTTGGAAAATCTTTAGAGTATCTTTTTCTAAAACCAGCCTCTGATTGCGCAAGATCTTAATGGGTGCATTGTGGGCTAAATAGAGTCATTGAGTCTCCATCGTCCACCCAATGTGGTGGGCATGTTTTCACTTGATAGTGCGGTTGTAGCTGGAGGATGTAATTATAAATTATCCTTCAATCTTAGTGTAGCCATTGATATTAATGCTTAGGTTGGCATTTAAGTTAATTTAACTTCAAAATTAGAGTGCATGTGCACTTTTTTTTTTTTTTAAGTGGGTGTCTGAGCTACCTTGCGCTTACCTCGACTAATTTTATGGGCCCTGAAGTTAACGATCATGTAAACCTTTAATGGTTATCATATTAGCAATCACAAGACTCAAACCTGATACCACTAAAAAAATATTTTATTTTTTTTAGCTTCAAATGATTTCGTTGATGTTTGTGATTGTTATTTGTTTTGATGTTCTGATATAAAAAATAAATTAAAAAAAATATTATTTCAATATATTTTCAAGAGAAAAAAGTACTTTGAAAGACAATCTCCATCTCATTCTCAAATAGACCCTATTACTACTTGATTATCTTGAAAAAAAAGAAAAATAACTACAAATACACTCATTTAATTTTACAAATACAAATAGACATTTGAGGAAATTGAGCTTTTACAAGTATTTGAAATGTCTCACTCAAATAGGATTAAGAATTTTTTTATTTATTTTTTAAAATGGAAATGTTAGTTAAGATGTATTTTGTTAAAGTATACATAAATTTGAATTTTGTTGAATTAAACTTTTAAGGTATAGATTTTAAATGCTATTGGAAACGCATAAAATAAATAAATAAAATTTTTAAAGATTTCACTTTGAAGTTAAATCAAGGACATGAAATTATGAATTATAATTCCATTAAAATGATTAGGTTTTCTTAATAAAACAAGTTTTCCTGATATTTATCAGTTCCCTCCATAGTAGCTAACATTTTATATCCTTGCATCCAATCATAAAACTTTCACAAAATCTGTGATTAACTAATTTTTTTGTGAAATTTGTTAGAATATATGGAATTTGAACTTTTTTAAATTTCAGTATTGTAAATTAAAACATTAAAATATGAATATATCCCCATGAATGAATTCCTAATGATTCCAATTTGAAGTTAAAATTAGAAATTATGAACCAAAATCTCGAGTTTTGTTTTGTTTTTTTTTTAATAAATGAAATGATTTTTATTATGTTAACGAGTTAGAAATAATTTGAAATAAAATTCAAAACAAATCTAAACAAATTATTGTATATAAAATATTTTTTTGAATAATAATAATATCCTGGATTTGGAATTTTAGGATATTGATGCATGAACATTAAACACATGGTTGTTTCTCAAAATGGAAAGAAAATGAATTAAAAAAAAAACATATCGTTTAATTAATGTATCCAAACATACAATATTTTCTTAATATTTGAGTGATTGAATTATTTTTAGGCTAGATTTTATGAAACCAGATTAAATAAATATTTTTAATTTGGTGAAAATATCCAAATTAAAAGCAGAGGATCTACGATTGTACTTTTCACAAGTTGTATAAAAAATTAAACTCCTCTAAATAAGAAAGAAATATACCCATTTAATAATTTCTTAATGAAACTCCCCCCCCCCCCACACACACACACATTTTGATTTCAAATGATCTTGAAATTTATTATTGTGTAGATGAGGAATTGTATATTGTCTTTAATTTAATGCAAGTGTTTTTCTAATCTTGAGACATATGTTAAGAATTACTTGTCCCATTTTGGGAAGGAGAAGTTATTAGTGCTATATAAAAAACTATTTAAATTTTAAAATTTCAATGTGTTCTTCAAGCTTGTGTTTGAGATATAAAATTTATCTATTAAAGCGTGTCTAGATTTAAATTTTGGTGAATTTAATTATTAATTTATTAGGTATTCATGTTAAATGTCATTCGATGCACACACATAAATTTCTAATAATCTAAATTTGAAATTTAAACTAAAAAAGAAATAAGGTTTAATTTTAAGGATGCAATTAAAATTAAATTACATTCTTAATAATCTAATAATATCTAAAGTATTTTTTTTAAATTAAAAATAATCTAAATATCTAATAATCCTAGTATAAATTAAAAATAGGACCATTCTAGAATGTAAACAAATTTTAACTAGAGTATTTTTTTAGGTTATCAAGAAATTAAACTAATTCAACATTCTTAATTTGGTAAAAAAAATATTAAAATTAAAGTAAATAATTTAAGAAAATCTTACTTTATCACAACCATAATCTCGAAATTTAGACTCTTATGGATAATAAAAAAAAAAAGGAATATAAGAAAATCTTACTTAATCATTGTTCGTCCAACCTCTTCAAATTGAAAAAGAATGGTTTTATTAGCATGTCAGTTACCTACTTCACTTTCAAGGAGGAGTTAATGATATTAAGAAAATCATGCTATTAGCATAGAAAATTTAAATTTTCTGGGAAATAATATAACTGATTTTTTTTTTTGGTAAAATAATACAATTTGTGCTTCTCGTGGTTCTAAAACACGATGTATAAAGAAGTCTTGATTGAAAAACATGGTATTAATTAAATATTATACTCTCTAATTACAATTTATTTACAAAACAAGACATTAATAAGGGAAGTTTAGTTTAATTTCATGATATGTCTCGATTTTAAATTAGAAGAGGATAAGGTGTTGTGATTTAAAATCATGAAAGGTTTAAACTGTGATATATATATAATTTTAATCTGCACTATTTAACAAATATTTTAAATTTATGAGGCTATTTAAAAAAAATAAAAAAATCATTTACCATTTAAAATTTCAATGTGCTATTAAGGGAAAAATCTCAAAATTTTATGTTCTTAATGTGTGTCTTTAAGATATAAAAAATTGGACACCCAATACATAATTTTCTAATGATTGTAATTCAAAATTAAAACTTGAAATTATGAATTAAATCCCACTCAAACGGGGTGAGGTTTTTTTTTTTTTTCCCTCTTGAAAATGAAACTAGTTTTCCAAAAATCCATAATAATTCGAATTAAAGATTAAACCAACTAGTTATGGATTTAATAGAAAAACAAGTACTTGAATTTTTTTTTAAATATAAATACAGATAAAATGTATAATACCATTTTAGATTTGATATTTATTTTTTTTTAAATTATCATTAAAATTATACTTGTAAAACCCCAAAAAAACAATTCTTTTTTTAAAAGAATTAAAATAATGTTATTTTATTTTTTTTTAAAATAAAATAAACAAGTTAAAAATTAAATTTAACTAGATTAAGTTTTAGCTGACTGGATCGACCGTGATTTTCAACTAAATCAATTGAATTAAATTTTTTTAAATCAAACCAATTAAAATTTTGATTAAACTATGATTAAAAAGAAGTAATAAAGAAACAAAATAGTAATGGGTGTCAAAATCATAACAGTTAAATACAGCATTCAAAGGTCTATAACACGAAGACTTTACTTTTGGACCCCATGAACATAACCTACTTTTAACTGCCTTACTTACCTCTCTCTCCCCGTTTCTCTCACCAACCAAACTTGTAACAGAAACACAAAGACATGTTTTTTCTTTTTTCCCATCTTTCCTGCTCAACACTGTTGTGAGACATAGATAGAGAGAGGGAGAGGGAGAGGGAGTGGATTCTGTTGACTAAGTAACAGCCGGCAAAAGCAGACTGCTTTGTTGATAATAATAATAATAATATCCGTGTTAAGGGAGTGTATACATGTATACGCGTTGAACAGTCAAAGAAGAAACCATCAAACAAACATTGCTTTGTTTCTTTCTTGGAAATTAAGTCTTCATTTCCATTATCTCTGCATGATCTTTATCAAGTACAAGTCTTTCATCTTTCAAGGTACTTGCTATCCATTTATTTCTCTTGGGTTTTTTTTTATTTGATTTGATAACTGTTCTCTTACTCGTTTTTGTAACGTTGTTATTGGTTGGTGACTTTGAATTCTAGGTGCTTGAAGTCAATTTTTTGAAAACTTGGGGATTTTGAGTCTTCAATTTGGATTATCTGTTCAAAAGGGTATTTATTTATTGAGAGACAGTTTGTGTTGATGGTTTTATGTCCATGGAGGCTGCTGTTAGTTTTTGGTGTTGAATTTTGATTGTATAGGAGGGATTGGTTGGTTTTGATAGAAAAGCAAAATGGGCTGTATTGCTTCTAAGGAGAATAGCCAAGATGGTCATAGAGAGAGGCTATCTCGTAAAGGATCGTTAGATAGGCGAGTTTCCCATGTCAATTCTCTAAGAACAGATGATGGGGTTCGATCAAAGGATAAACGTAATAGCGGGGATGTGAAGGTTATGTTAACGGATAAGAAAACAAGAGGTTCAAGGAGGTACCATGGCGATCAGATTGAGAAAAGGCGAATTGAGAAGAATATGGTCGAGAATTATGAAGTTGATGCTTTTTGTCAAACTCAGATTGAGAAAGGGAAGATGGAAGTTTTCCAAGATTTTTCAATTCTTAGTCATCCAGCGTGGGGGAAGGTGCCAAAGTGTGTGGAAGCTGAGCAGGTTGCGGCTGGATGGCCGTCTTGGCTTGCCTCGGCAGCAGGAGAAGCTATTAGGGGATGGGTGCCACGGCGTGCCAATACTTTTGAGAAGTTAGATAGAGTATGTTCCATTCTCTAGTTGTTGATTGATTTCTGTTAGTTTTGACAAGCTTTACATATCAATTCCACCATTTCACTTCATCGGATTTTATATGATGGCCTCTTATTCTTGCAGATTGGACAAGGAACATATAGTAATGTCTACAAGGCTCGTGATGTCACACATGATAAAATTGTTGCTATTAAAAAAGTCCGGTTTGATAGTGGTGATCCAGAGAGTGTCAAATTCATGTCCCGTGAGATTATTATTTTGCGTGGGCTGGATCATCCCAATATAATCAAACTGCAAGGCTTGATAACTTCCCAGACATCTTCCAGTTTGTACCTTGTCTTTGAGTACATGGAACATGATCTTACAGGACTTTCTGCTCTTCCTGGCATGAAGTTCACTGAAGCACAGGTGCTTTTTGTCCTCTTTTATTTTCCCACGATTCTCTTTGACTGCTATTCAATATGTTACAATTGTTTTAAGATCTTTTTTTTTTTTTCAGATTTATATCTGAAAGCAATACTTGGATAAAAATTCTGTGTGCTTTTACAGCATCCTGCTCAATCCTTATGTTTTGTTCATTTTTTTGTCAGATCAAATGTTACATGCAGCAGCTTTTAACTGGACTTGATCATTGTCACAGTCACGGTGTTCTGCATCGTGATGTAAAGGGTTCAAATCTTCTTATTGATGACAATGGCGTCTTGAAGATTGCAGATTTTGGCTTAGCAAGTTTCTTTGATCCTCGAAGTAGTGCTCCATTGACAAGCCGTGTGGTGACTCTTTGGTATAGAGCACCGGAACTTTTACTTGGAGCCTCCCGCTATGGAGCTGCTGTTGATTTATGGAGTGCGGGTTGCATACTTGGGGAACTATACTCCGGCAGACCTATTTTGCCAGGAAGAACAGAGGTACCTTGTTTATGAATTTATTTTTCTAAATAGATGGAAAGATGGTGATGAGTTCTCTGATCTACTGTTTCTTCTTTTTAGAAAAGAAATAGCCTAACATGAATCTTCAAGCCTCTGAATTGCAGTCTAAACAATATACTCACAATGATAATGAAACATTCTCTTCATGTTGTTTCCTGATCTGCCTTCACTCTGGACTTTAAGCTCAGTTAATACATGCTCTAACAACGGTTTCAATGCGATAAATTTGTTTGCCTTCATGCTTGTGTATAGATCTTGCATCTAGAAATGATAATGATGAATTTAATCAACATTTTCAGGGACATCAATTACCATAGCAGTATTTGTTGTTTCTTTCAGGTTGAGCAATTGCACAAGATTTTTAAGCTGTGTGGCTCACCCTCTGAGGATTACTGGATAAAAACAAAGTTGCCTCGTTCATCAGTAATCAAGCCTCAACGACCATATAGACGAAGTGTAAAAGAAACATTCAAAGACTTTCCTGCTGCTGCTGTTGGCCTTATGGAAAACTTGCTTTCCATGGACCCAGCTCATCGGGGAACTGCAGCTTTTGCTCTCACCACTGAGGTATGCAGACTTTGTATTATTTGAAAAAGTGAAAGATAGTTAGAATGAAAAAAGAGTCCCATGTACCTGTTTTATTTTAAGACATTGAAAATGACTGTGCCGCTCAATAAAGTTTTTAGGAATACTCTAACTTAAAAGGTAATTTTAGCAATTAATAAGTTCGTAGCATATCTTAAATTTTAAATAAATAACTTGTCCATATTAGGGCGAGCGAGTTCCTGCTACACATTCTGTTTTTACCATCTCCTCTTCGATTGTGGTTTTATGATGTTATCCAGTTAGATATCTTATATATTCACTCTAGTCCTTCATAACTGACATTCATTTTAGCTTCTGATCTTGATTGAAAGTGTGGAGATTGAGTTGGACAGAAGGCTTCTCTAAATGGAATTGTCTGTGACTCTGTAATAGAGGCTCTATGTCCTTGGTTATCACTGGCCCTCATTGGAGAATTTGCTTAGTACCGTCAATTGTCAATCTCCTCATCTCTATTGTATTAAGCCTTCAGTGAATTTCATTCCTTTTCCTTTAACTTCATATCATTTTCTAAAACCTGACTCGCTACTAAAATTTGTTTCTCAGTTTGGAATGAACTTCTGTGGTTACTTTTTCTGTGGGATTTTTATGAGCAGCTTTGTTTATTAACTTCTATTCTCTTCTCACTTCACAGTTTTTTACAACAAAACCATTTGCTTGTGATCCATCAAGTTTGCCCAAATATCCCCCCAGCAAAGAGATCGATGCAAAACTACGGGATGAAGAAGCTCGAAGGTATTTTCTTTTTGGTTAGTTTTCATTAATGTGATAACAAAGATTGTTCTGTCGTTTTTGGTGGAGAGCTGGTAACTTACTTTAGAAGCAAGAACATTGTCTATTGTTGCATGATAGGAAATTGGGATTAGAGATTGTCAACTTATGCTATATATTGTTATGTTCTATATATGTATGCTCTTGCAAAGGATAGTTCCTAGAATATGCTTCAGGCAGCAGGGAGTCTTCATACTTCAAGATGCTAAAAAGAAAAAAATCACTTGCTTTTAAAAAACTTGCCTTTCACAGTGTTAATCTCTTTGTTAATTTTCATAGGCAAGAAGCAGTTGCAAGGAGAAGTGGACCAAAAGAATCTCTTGCACCTAATGGCCATCCTGATATGCCCTTGTCCCTGCAGGTAAACATGAATTCCTGTCCTGGTTCAACTGAAATGAAATCTACATATCGATATTGCATAAAAAAATCTGTGTTGTTGTGGATTTTATCCTGACTTTCAGACACTTGCAGGTCCTGTTGATTTTGATTAGGTTATACAGAAGAAATTAAATAATTGTACTTGTGATTTCTTAATCTTCAGTTTCTTCATGGTTTACCTGATATTCTCTTTTGTTGTTTGGTATCTCTAATACGTGCATTCATTTGTTTTAGTTTTTCATCGCTTTTGTTTCTCTTCCGTTTCTTGTTCTTTTATGACAAGTTTCACTTTAATCTCCTTTTCATTTATATTCGGTCTCCAATTGCAGAAGAAACACAATTCTGTTTCACAAAATAGTGGCAAGATGGTAAACTCTCATAAGGAGCAAACTGTATCTGGTTTCATGATTGATCCCTCTGAACGAAGGCAAGCTGTAAGAGAAGGGAGAGGAGATTTCATGGAGCATCAACGTAGGAAAGTTTCACATTCGGGGCCATTAGCCCAAGGGAATGGCTGGACAAGGACTGGAAAGAATTTCGATAATCATAATATGGTATCAGGCAGGCATGACCTATCAACAATATCTGGTTTAGTAGCAACTAGAACTATCTTGCCTGGAGATCACCAAGAGAAACCTGGGGTGCCACAGCCAGAAGTGGTAAACCAAGTAGGCAGGCTTCAGAGATCATTAAACGGATTGGAGTCCTCAAGAAAGGTGGACCAAAATTGTCAAATAAAGAAGATGGGAGATTCTCCTCAGGCAGGAGCTGGAAAATCCAGTAACAAAGAACCGAGTCTGGTAAGTTCTCGAGATTTTTTTTTCTGATTCAAATGTCTCATCTCAAATTCTAGACTAGATACCTTCTATGCATCAACTCTAGTGATACATTTGATAGAACTTAGATGAATAGAAGCGAATATGATGGGAATAGGAGATAAGCCTCATCTTCTTGACCCAAGTTATCAATGCTCTTGTTGGCATGGAAATCTGCTCTATCCCCTGACTTGAACGCCTTCAAGCGCACACCGGACATCTTATTTTCCTGTTGAAGTCCTCGTAAAACGAATCCTAAAATTGCTGCCATACCGGAACACCACGCTGATAAAGTAGCTTGTCCACAGTTTCTGGCGTTCACCCATACCATGTTAGCAATGGAACAGAACTGTTTTAAGTTAGCTTAATGCATTCCACAGGATATTTGAATATTTTGGCCTACAATTCATGCAGATGATTACCTCTTAACATGATGATCCTAAACTTGTTTGAGTTCCTTTTCAGCATGGCCGTGGTCCTAAGGGAAACAAGATTTATGTCTCCGGTCCATTACTCGCTCCATCAAACAATGTGGAACAAATGCTCAAAGAGCATGACCGCCAGATCCAAGAATACGCCCGAAAGCGGCTTGACAAGACAAAACATGCAAAGTTGAAAGCCCTAGGGAAGCAACCAACGGATAGTTTGATGGCTGCCTCCAGGCATTGAGTAGAATAAAACAGGCTTAAAACCTCAAAACCCTCAGCAGTTCACAGCTAACTTGATGCCAGGAAAGTGATTTCGCTCATGGCTCTCTGTACAGTGGGTGCTTTTTCTTTAAAATTAAATATCTAGCAAATTATTTAGTATTCTATATAGCTTGTTTTAGAGAATGCCTTTGCAAGATTATTTTTTCAGCTCGGTTTTTCCGCCCCAGAAGGATAATAATAACAAGAAGGTCGATTTTGAGTCCATTTTTGCTCGCCACCTCATGCAACCTAGTAACATATTTAAAAGTCAAAAGAGTGAATGCAATGTGTTATTTTTCTTCTTCTTACAATTCAAGTCATGAAAATCCTTTTGTTTTCCTATTCTAAAACAAGAAGCCTTGAGCTCTCTTAACTGGATCAAGTTTTAAGTTTTATTGAACTAGTTAAAATATTGATAAAATTCAGTTAATCTGATCAGAATTTTAGTAATTCGGTTGATCTGATTAAATTTTATTGGCCAACATCGAAGAAAAAAGAGAGGAAAGAGTGTCTATGTATAGTTAAGAAAAAAACTGTGATTTTCTTTGTTTTTTTTTTTTCGTACAAGATATGTCTAATAGTAAGTTATTTTCCTTTCAAGTATGATTTTTTTTTATTTTGCATGACCATGATATTTGAGAAGAAAAGAGGGCATATTTTTCGGCCCACAATCAAAATTCTTAAGAACTTTGATATTAGATGCAAATTGTTTTTTTTTTTTTTTTTTGTTAAAAAAACTAAGGTATATACAATATCTTAAATAATTTTAAAATTTACCTATCGTGTTGTTTTCAAAGCAAAAGTTACAGATCAAATGATATTTTTTTTTTATATAAAAAAGGCTATCCCGTATAGAGGGATATTTTCCCTTGAATTGAAACAAATAATGCACAAAAAATAAAATCTATGAGACAAAAATATGCAATTTCATGCAAGGGATACAAATATTGATAAAAAAAAAGAAAAAGAAATGCGGTGAGCGTGGATCGAACACGCGACCTTCAGATCTTCAGTCTGACGCTCTCCCAACTGAGCTATCCCCGCAGCCACTGAGTCACAAATGTTAGATGCTCATCTTCATAATTTTATTTTATAAATACAGTTAATAAATCTACTTTCCTAGCGACACTGCACAAGACAGATTTCTGCAAAATTTCTTAATGGCTGCTTCAGCTTGTTTTGTACGCAGGGTCTGGTCTGACGTCCTCGAAACTGTTTCATGCAGTAACTACAGCCTCAGGAGCAGTGACGGATCCACCCTTTTGTGATGTATACCATAACCCAACAATTAAATTCATATAGAAAGAGCGAAACCAGGCTCTGTATATTGAATTGTAATTTGTAAACCCAAATTAATATTTTTATATATTTATGACGACCAGTACCCATTCAACCACGGTGGTTCCGTGGCTGCGGGGATAGCTCAGTTGGGAGAGCGTCAGACTGAAGATCTGAAGGTCGCGTGTTCGATCCACGCTCACCGCACTTTTCTCTCTCTTTTTGTTTCTTGTGTTGGACTGTTTACTTATCTGGGATAATGGACCAAGCCCACCAGTATATAGCCCATCATCCAATCTTGATAAGGCCTAGGACCCTGCCCCGTTTTCTTTCTCTTCAATTTACTTTAAATTAAATATTTTATCCTTTTTCTTCAATTATTTTAGATGAATTAATTCACTGCCTAATAAGCATTGAAGTCCTTTTGCATAGTTATTTATGCATTTTCTTTTAAGGACTTCAAACTTCATTAATTTATTTCATGAAATATAGCACTTAAATATATTGATTCTAGGTTTTGAAACTTTATACACACATACACACACACAAACACAAACACACACATGCATGCATATATGTTATGATACTATATTAAAAAACTATTACAACCCAAAAATTTTCTTCTCCAGTGCTGATCCTTGGTGTTGTGACACTTGACGGAACACAAACATTTCTATCAAGAATGGCATGGGCTACAATAGTAATATTAAAGAACCATCTTAATCTAATAGCATAAGCTATTAGGTGAAATCTCAAGATATGATTTATATTATTCTCTAACACACCCTTTCAAGAGAAAGCCTTTTTAGCTTGAAATTTATATAAACTTAGATGCATTGTGCTTAATTTTCATAAAATAAATAGGCGTGGTGAGATTTGAACTCTTGACTGTTTGGTCATCAAAGTTTTGATACCATGTCAAAGAAACATCTCAATCCAATAGCTTAAACTGTTAGGTGAGATTTCAAGATATAATTTATATTATTCTCTAATATCAAGTATTACGTGAGATGAGAATGGATAACTTAGGCAGTTTAAAGGGTTGTTTTTCTTGTTGACAAGTTGCATTTTTACTTGTTTGTTTCATTGTCTGGTTGCATTGATCTCTATCAACAACTTGTTAGCATTTCATAACTATATCTAAAATGCAAGTTTATTGACTTTGATTTTGAATTTAACTTTATACGCACTGTTTGCTTGTTTTTTTTTTAACTTTTAACCTGTAGAATTAATTGGTTATTCTTCAATATATATAGCGATTAACTGGAAGAAATTCTCTGTGATCTTAATTTCCAATAGGGATTTGATTAAAATATATGCCAAGGGCCAAAGGAATATTTTTTAATTTTCGAGGATATGTTTGCTTTAAAGAATTGCAAATGGATAAGCAACCAACCTTAATATTTAAACGTTCCTTTTGTAAAAATGTGTGCATCGACAATGACTTGGAGCTTTGGAAGATTGAAGCTCCAAAATTATTATGAGTAAAAGAATTCAACATGTTACATTTATGATTAATTAAGTATCAGCAGAGAAGTTTAGCAGTTGTGATGAATTGACCGCGAATGGGTAATCAACTTGGCTTGCTTTGGATAATTAAATTATTTTGCCAATTAATTAATTGTTTAATTGCTGGTGTTCATCAAGGAATTAAGATGCATAAAATAAATTTCATCAAGAATTTTTTTTTCTTCTAATTATCTTGAGTTAATCCAGTGATCTCATGCTTGGTTCATGTGTTTAGCCGAGTTTCAAGTGGTGGACATTAATCTAGTATAGTTACTTTTATCTATACTTACATGGATCAATTTATAACTTAATTAAAACTTGATTTGGTTTTTTTTTAAAATAATATTATTATATATATAAAATTCTTAAAATGACCGTGTTTTAAATAAATTGGATTAACATGAATCAACTCGTGTTCTGATAATGATCTTGGCAATGTTTAATAAATTTAATATAAAGCTATTTAAATTTTTATGTTTGTAATAAAACACCGAACAATAAAATTGAATTTAATTATACCATTTGAAATTAACGTGAAAAAAAAAACCAAAATAATAATTAAGAAAACATATCATTTTGTTAAAAGAACATTTCATAGTGAGTTTGGAATACCTGTGAAAAATACAAACTTCAACATAGATACTAAAAGCACACTACGATGGAGATACAACCCCATAAACAAGATTCGGATATATAAAAGGTAAATTAATTATTTGAAAAGCTTTAAAACAAAGAACCGAAGGAAATATCCCAGGCTAGTTCTGTCGACTGCAAAGCCATTTTCTTCAACATTTTTTTTTTTTACTGTAAGATTGCTATATTATAACGGTGCTATTAATTCCTAACAGTTTTTTCTTGTAGATCGTTCTCATCATGACTTGACAGTTTACTGTGTTTTTATTGTTCACAAACAGTCAAAACTCGAGATCTGAAGCAAGATCTATGTTGTCGCCGGATGTTTTTTTCTGTGTTTTAAAAGTAATTTTTAAAAAAATTTAATTTTTTATTAACTTTAAATTAATATGTTTTTAGTATTTTTAAATTATTTTGATGTGTTGATGTTAAAAATAATTTTTTAAAAAATAAAAAAAAATTATTAACATATATTTTAACATGAATTTTTTAAAAAATAATCATAATTATATTTGCTACGAAACAAGTTGAAATGGACGAAGGGACAGTCTCAACTTCTGACGCTGCATGGCATCTATCTGTACCTGATAGCTACTAATTTAATTGCATATATTACTGGTCCTTAATTCTCTATGCAAAAATCCCTCTCCTACATGGCCAAAAAATGTTAAAAAACAGGACTTTATAAGGCACTGCAAGTTGCTTTGTACAAGACATGCGAGCTCTAAACTGTAGAGATGGCAATGGAAATTAATACGTTCGACAGAGGTTTATGTATACCTACAGCGAGGGAGGTTGTTATGGAAGAAAAAACATTACCTGCACAGGTAGGTAGGTATGGATGTAGGTGTTAAGTAAAAGGTGTTTAATTTTTTTAAAATAAATAAAATGATGAGATTTAAACTCGCGACTGCTTGATCATAAGACTCTGATACCATGTTAAAGAATCATCTTAACTCAATAACTTAAACTTTTAAGTGAGGTTTTATGATATCTCTAACACACTCTTTTAAATGAAAACTTTTTAAATTTGAAATTTATATAAAGTTTCATATTATTTGTGTTTAATATTTATTAAATAAATAAAAATAATAAAATTTCAACTTTAACAAATATTAGGCGGACTTTTATAACTATCATCGTAATCCAGGATGATAGTTTATTTTGAATCCTAAGTTTCTCTCCTGTATAGTCATGATAATAATAATAATAAAAAATTATTGAGATGTTTTCAGGTGTCGCTGATGAGCAGCAATGGATAATTTAATAATGGTATATACGTGGAATTGATTAAAATGTTTTCTTTTAAATTATGACAGCAGGTGAAGACCTCATCAGGTTAGCTTTTCAAGCATGTTAGCCGTTGATTTTCCTCTTAGAACTTGCTACAAAAGCAGGGACAAAGATGGGGTTGGTACTTCTCATCGTCTGAACTGTGGCTTTTATGATCATGTCTGTCTTAATTATCAAATTAACAATTCTTGATTTCATTTTCGTTGTTGGGTGTTGCTTTCATTAATTAACACCTTTCGACTTCTTATAGGTTTGTTTTTTTACTCTCGATTTTCTACCTTAGGAGATCTGATATTATCATTAATTTTTACAAAAGGTTGAAACTTTTGGTTTTTTAACTCTCTGTAAAGATGGATGATGCTATTATTTTAGGCACAAGAGGGAAGAAAAAAGGCACAAGGAGGTGTCTTGGTCTACCACTTATTAAATCTAGAATTCTAGATATTTTTTATTAATATGGGTGTTTAGACTAGTTTGTGTGTAACATTCGATTAATTTTACGACTAAAATTAACGATCATATAAATCTCAGTGATCATTATATTAGTAACCATAGAAGCTTGAACCTGAAATCACGAGAGAACAAACTTTTGATCCTAAACTTTTTACTAAACCACCTACTAGATTATTAGAATCCTAGATTTTAATCTTAAAGCAAATGGCTGAATTATTCTTAAGAACTTGGAGTTTTCTTGAGTAATTCGTGTCACTATAATCGTTACTAAATAGAAATTTGTTAGTTTTTATTTAATTATTCATTTATCTTATTTATTTACAAGGAGTTTCCCCCCTAAAATAAGGTGTTTTTTTCTCCATAAAATTAATATCTCATCTGTCCATGTGGTTTTCTTAATTAATATTCTTAAAAGTGAAGATCATTTCCCCATATCATTAAAGTATTTAAGAAATCCCTTGATCAAATTTAAAGAAAAAAACAACAAGAAATATGAGATTGGAAAGCTTAAATTAATAGAAATTAAATACTCTATTTTGATAATATTTTATTTTTATATAAAAACTACCTTACAGTGAAAACACAACTGGTTATGAAAGAATTTCATGTTTCATGATCCATAAATTAGATTAGAAACTTATAAACTATTTAAGAATATGATTTAATTTAAAATATGTTACCCATGTAAATACCGATTGGCAATTTTTTTTATTAAAAGAATAATATTTATTCAATATTTGTAATCCTTATTTTGAACTCAACATAACCTTTCCATACTTGCAACGATTCTTAAAGTCTTAATGGATCACTTATAGTAATCCCTATAGGTTGGAAAACAAGTGCGAGAAACACGTTCACCATTAACTCTCTTGCCTCATGTTTAGTTGCTTAAGAAAATGAGAATGAAATTTCGATTTCATCATCTGCATAAAAAAATATAAAATAATTTAATTCTATTTGATCTTTTTGTGGAAAATTTCATCAAAGTCTTATAATCTATAGCTTAATGTTGTCTACCTAGCATTGAAACAGCACTACCTGCCCTTAATTCTTGGATTGATACTATAAACATACCATATACCTTTGACCATTCAGGCTATCATTGATAACAATCTTCAACCACATTTGAGAATCACGAGGAAAATGGGTGGAAGTGTTTTCACTAAATTTGACAACTCATAAAAAAAAATACAAAAAAAAAGGAATCAAATTCCTAAATTAGATAATGATATAAACGAACAAGTTTATAAGTCATATAAAAAACAAGTTTACAAGTCATTTTTTATACAATGCCAAATTATTCTTTGTGACATGCCTTGGTTTAAAGTTTTTTCACTTATCTATGTCATCCGAGCCAACCTTTCTTATTGCTTGTTTGTGGACATTGTATAAAAAATCACATAACCTAATACATAAATTTATTAAATAGAAATTGGTAATGATATATATATATATATATATATATATATATATATATAAAACAAGTTTACAATAATATAACATTAGTTGATTTAAACTTACCTAATTGCATTATGATTCTCCTATACTCTCTTGACAAATGCCTCATTGATATTATCCTACCAAAAATCTTTCTTAATTGATTTCATATAATAATTAATTTTCAAAATTTAAAAAAACTAGTAACTTGAATTAGAGATTATTTATCTAACCTTAAAACTTTTCCCACCAAGTATTACCATACACAACAATTTAAGATAGTCATGAAGCTGATTCTATTAAAATAATGGTTCTTCGAATGACCAATTCATTATAAAGGTGATGGAATGAGAAGCTTCAATATTGGTAAACTTAAAAATCAATTTAAACAAGCTATTTTCATGTAATTATAAAACTTAAAATAACTCAACACAAATAAATAACATCATGACACGAAACATTAATTGCATAGATGGGTCGCTTTTCTATTTTGTTATAATTTTACCTAACTTAGGCTCTATCAAATAAGAGATGCTTGCTTTGTTATCCTCATTAATTGAGCCTTGGTTGATAACTTCTACATTAGACACCATTTCATTATCATCACTTATATTTACGATACAATCACTAACACTATTACTCGATGAAGTAGTAACACTCTTTGTGGATTGAGATTTGTTTCTTCTTGAATACATAGTACAAAAAATAAAATAATTAACACAATGATACTAAACTAGAACTCGACATATACTTTAGACATTAATAGAATTAGAATTTTTGCTTCGCATATTCACAAAAAAGCACATGTCTATTTCTTAAAGTCAATACTTATACATAGCAAAAAAAAAAAAATCACTATAATAAAAAAAACAGGTACAATAAAAAAAGCAATTAACACTCAAACTTTCAACACAGTCAACAAAAGAAAACACAAAAGAGGACTAAATATCAAAACAGAGTTACAAGAATCACATGTTCATATTTTATAAAAAGAGCAACATTCAAAAATCTAAAAGCCTAATAATATCTAAAGTTAATTATAAAGCTCAAACAAAAAAAGAGCATAAATATCTTTGGCATGACAGCTTGCAACCCACAAAAATAAAATAGGGATATTAAAAATACTTAAAGTCTTTTTTGCATTTAATTCTTCATCTATACTTGAACATTCACTTATACAACCCTGATTCATTTATAATGCATCCATCACCATATACCTATAAGGATTACTATTATCATCTATAACTCTATGCATGTTATTAAAATTAGAAGTTGAGCCAACCATCCTTTTTACCATGATCTCGTAAGAAATATAAGGTTATCCATGACCAGATCTATGATGTTGAGAACTTGATTTGTGATGAAATGAGGGGGGGAAGATGTTGTTTTCTTCTAGAAAAAAAAAGGGAAAATAAGAAGAAATGAGGGAGAAGGGGGGTCGGGTGATTGATTATAACTTAAATATTACTTATGGATTCTCCAACAGAAATTAGCGATAATAATTTATCATCAGTAATTCCATCAACAATATTGACATGTTAGATTTGCCAAAGAAATTGACGAGGGAATACCTACTCAATTTTTTTCATTCATTGAATTCTATTAGTACTTCGCTCTGTAATCATTGATTGATTTTTGTTATTTTTTTATATTGGTGAATAATAATAAAATCATCATGTTCAGTTGATAACTATCACTATAATTTATTGATATTATTTTTTCATCAGTATTTTCATGATTGTTTTGTAGTAGCTTTTTTTTTTTTTTTTCCAATTATCCAGCAGTGATTTCACTCTAGCACTTTATTATCTCATTCATATTTTATAATTTTGCAATGTAAGTGGCCATGATGTATTGACTTAAACTCATCTCATAAAATCTCCAAAATATTAGCATGATTATCTTCAAAAATTGTTAAGTGAACCCATTTGATCTTGCGCTTTTCACTTTCAAAAATATTTTATCCTTCATTTCCACTTTCGCTTTTCGGATCAAACCAGCAAGATTTATTGAATAATTAATTACTCTCTTGAGAGTTATGTCATTATTATTATTATTTTTTTCTAAACAATGGAATGACTAAACTTCCATGAACTCCCAAAAGCATGCCTATTAATTCTTCACCTTTTTCGTTTTTAATTTACCATACTTGACAGATCAGCCTATTAATTCTTGATAGTTGCCTCAACAGTGATAAAGCATTGTTTTCTTTGTAAAAGCATGAGGTTGGGATTGTTTGCTTTCATTTGTATCAGACTATATATTAATTAGTGAGGTTGTGATTATATAATATTTATATTTGTCATTGTTTTCTTCCATAAGCTTGATAATATTTAATCCCACTTGGCACATAGTAATTAGATGCACATCTAGTCAGCTCTGCACTCGATATATCATCTGGATAGACATGCATGAAATTAAATTCATATTTTAGCTAACTATTTATATTACAATAACATGATGATGGTTTAATTTTATGTTTAGGTAGCTAAAATCTGCGAAGAATACTATAATTTGTCATTTTCACTTTAAACTAACCCCTTGTTTACTTTTTAAGAAGGAAACTTGCATCTCATTTTACTACGAGATAGCGATTGAAGCCTTCAACGACATTGACATTTGATGCCTCCATTTGCTTGGTAGCTACTGCTAGTCTCTTCTATTTTCCTCTACTCATGTTCATGACCTCCTAAATTGTTTTTTGGAAGAAGTCGAAATATTAAAAGGGCTATTAGAAGGTAGCTAAAAATAAGATACATAAAAAAAAAAAACAAGAAAAAAAAAGAATTACAAAAATAAAAAATAAACACAAAAATAAAGAAAAAGAAAGCTAAGATCCATAACCATAAAAGAACATCATGATTGAAAAAGCTGATACGCCATGTTTAAAGTCTTAATTTGATGTTAAACCAATCTATAATACCTTCAGGCCTTATAATTAAAATAGTGTTAGTAGCCATGAAGAACTTATCTACATATTTGAGCCAATTCAATAGACGGTAAAGTAGTGCCCATCACAATGAATTACCTAAATTATTTTTATCTTTTTTTATGTTTTATAATTCCTAACAACTATGGATCTAATTAATGAGGTTTCCATATTACAGATAATAAATAAAATTAGTTGCCTGGAGCAGGATGCTGAAAAATTTTAAAATTGACAGAAAATTAACTCTTTATTTGTTTTTCCCTATCTTTTTTCATGGTATGTAAAGATGGTATGCTGCTGTGAATAAATAATTTTTGTATCGTGGGATTCCTTTTTCTCGAAATTCAAGAATTAGAATATCTTTTTTATAATAAATGAATGTAAAATCTTCTGTGTTCGAAGCGTTTTCTTTATAATAAATAAATAAATAATAAATTGTAAGAAAAAGAAAAACCGAAATATCCTTTCTTACACAACCTAACTATGAGTGGCAACAGACAGTAACAAATGTTATAATGGGGCATAGGCAATCACTTTTATCTATATTAATTAATTTTCTATCAAGTCATTTTCTTCTTCCACTGTCCTTCTTATCATCAACAGGTTTTCACGTATCTAAATTCCATTATTTTCCATTAATTAATTATGGCTATCATTGAACTCTTTGGCTGGACGCAGGACCGACTGGCTCCATACAACTTTTTGCTTCTTTTTTTAAGTTTGTAAATAAAAAATATGTGCACTTTCAATGCACTTTTGGGATAAAAGAGAGGAAACAGGTAAAAAGGGTGTGGAAAATAAGAGAAGAGCATAGGAATAGTGGATTTTTTTAAAAAAGAAATCATGAAAATTATTGCACCTTTTGCTTTTCTTATTAAAAAATAATTTCCCTTAGTATGTAATGAAGAGAAATTATTATTATTATTTTTAGATAGATTTAATTATTTATGTAGATCAAATCGGCGTTCAATTATAAAAATAATGAACTCTATTATATTAATCAAATCAAACGGTTTTGATTCATCTAAACTCAATGGTTTTTGCATGATAATATGATAGAGATAAATACTTTTAGGGCTTGAACAAACACAAAACTAATATTTTCTTTAGGATCGAATCGTCTGCTTCCTCAATCAAAGATGCAATCTTTTCTGCTCCTGGAGGTGTTTTCCATGAATCACATGTGTGGCAAAACCATATTTCATCAACCAAAAACCAATCAATTAACTCTTATCTTGAAATAGTTTGTGTCAATTATATAAATCTATATGATCCATTCAGCTACGTTATGATCATATGGATTAAGGGTATAATAAATTCAACTTGCCAGTAATATATGTTTGAAAATTATTATTTATTAATGAATAATATAAATCATATCTTAATATCACACTTAATAGTTTAAGATATTGGGTTGAATTTGTTATTTGATATAGTATTAGAGCTTTGATGACCAAGTAGTCACGAGTTCGAATCTCACCATTTTTATTTATTTGATAAAAATTAAGCACAAGTTAATGTAAGTTTATACAAATTTCAAGTTTAAAAGAATTTCATTTAAGAAAGCATATTAGAAAATAATATAAATCATATCTTGAAATCTCAGTTAATAATTTAAGTTATTAGATTGAATTGGTTCGTTTAGAACAATTAACTTAATTTATTCTTCTTGAATCACACCATCTAAGTGAATTATTTCCAAGGAAGGATTGAGTTATTTCCAAGGTATCTAGCTCCTTTTAATCCATCAAGGATAGACTTTGATGAGTTTCGTGGGGGGATTCTCTCTTTATTATCCGAATATTATGAAACAAATAAAAACAAAGACCTGTATGTGGTTGTTGTGTAAGAAAAAAGTATTATCTTTGCACTAACATCTTTACAATGTGATGCAATTGAGAGCTAAGATGAACACTATCAAAATGCAAGTTGAGTGCATCCCTATCGCACTCCAAATCAGTTTTTGAGGATGGGATTAATTTATTCAACATTGCAAGGATTTGTGTTTCCATAATCAATTACTTTTATTGAACAAGTGGGTCTTAATCAACCTTTTCATGGTAGCTTGAGGCTCAATGTTCTCAAATATGAAGGGATCATTAATTTGTTGAAGCTGTGTAAAGACATCATCATCAACTTGTGGAATAGATTTGTCCACTCCTTTCTCAAGCATGGAAGACAAGTATGCAATTATGTATTTTCCCAAGGCAGCATCTTGACGGAAGAGCAACACCTAGAGTGATCCTATGTATGCCACAACTCTCATAAACGTGTTTCACATTTTAGCATGCATGTGTTGCTTGTAATAATAAGGTGAAAAAGTCTTTCAATGTCTAACAATGTCCCGTACCTGGTAGAAGCAAATATGTTAATCATCCATCCAATCCTAAGCATGTCATGAACCCTAATTAATGGCTCGATGATCACCAGTATACTTTCAGTTTTAGAAAAATCCCAGCATATTGCATAGGGCAAACTAGCTATAGTACTAGCTAGCTAGTCCTTTCATGTCTTCCATTTTCTTAAATGTAGAAGAGCCATGGGTCTTTTTTGTCATCCATTGCCTATTGGCTATTTTATAAACACAAAATAAAAAGAAATCAACCTAAAATCTGGAATATCCTGAAAGATTTATCCTCAAGCTAGCTCCTTGCAAGTTGCATCTTGCATAAACTAATGGGCAATGGCATATGCTAAGAAACTTCATTGCGATTTCAGACCCCACTCTTCTTGGATTAACAAAAATAATAATAATTAAAAAGAAAAAGAAATTGGATAAAACCATGTAAGAACAATGCCATGTCAAAGCTCTTTCGCCACATGAAAGCTTGCTGCTGGTGGTCCTTTCTCCATTATAACCAGCCCCACAGCCTCTATTGATCAGGATGAACCCTCACTAATTTTCTAATTAGTTAATGATTACTCCTAAGGTGATTATCTTACTAAACATGACTAGTAGCTGGGTGATAGAATATTTTGAGCATATCCAGAGTTACGACGCTGAAACAATTATTGCTCAGACTGACGTGGTACACAGCTGCCACTGAAATAAACTTGCTCAAGCTTCCAATGAATTCTTGCCACATCAGCTAAAGCAACCTTCGTCTACGCGGGGTCTAGTTCGTCCACTTAGGACATGTTGGTCCCACGTAGCACTCCAAATATTACTATAAATATGTCACATTTTTTGTAGACTTGTTCAAATTAACCACAAGTGAAACATCAGTTTTCTCCCAAGCCTGATCAGGATTTCATGGCTCAAGTCATAGCCAGATTGCCTCTAAACTACCGGAGTTTTGAAGAGAATGTCGGGTTTTCCGACGATCCGGCGTATTTTACCGACATTGTTTTCGGTTTTTTGGAAGAACAAGAAGTGTCCCCTGATAGCTCATGTGCTTCAGGTGGTGAATATAACGAGGAGGATGAAGATGAGATTAGTCCTTGTAACGTTGAAGAGAACAAGAAATTTTGGGATGAACAAAACCAACTTCTTCAGGTGAATTTTCACCCTTTTTTTTCAATCTATAATGTGTCAAGGCTGATGTCAAGGTCATTGCTAGATTAAATTATGCCTAATGGGAGTTGGTATTGATTATGTTATGGTTGCATTTGCAGGCAACATTGTATAGGACAAGTTCTCTCGAGGCCAAGATTCGTCAAGCTACAAAAGATACTCTGAAGGAAATTAATGGGGTTGGCATGCATTGTTTGTGTGGGAAACCGGTGGCCGGAGATTGCCGGGATTGCTTGCAAAGAGAAATCTCAATCCGGCTTCAAAATGAAGGTTATAATTGTGCCATCTGCAAGTCAAAGTGGAAGAGATCTGAAGAAATCCCTTCAGGTACAGCAAATTCATAATTTCTCTCTCTTCTTTATGACAAAAATGTTATCAATATTAATCATAGAGGATGGTTATGAATTAATCCGTAATGATTAAGACCATGGGATATGATTAATGAGGTACAAACACATGAATGATCTATCTGACGTGCATGGTCTGAACATTTTTCTTCAAATTTATGCAGGGGAACACACTTTTTTGGAAGTGGTGGGCAAATTAAGTTCAAAGAAAGGAGAGGTGAGAGTCGTAATCGAGTTGAATTTTCGAGCAGAATTCGAGATGGCGAAAGCAAATCAAGAATACAATCAGCTAATTAGCCGGCTACCAGAAGTATTTGTAGGCAAAGCAGACAGGCTAAAGGGCTTGATCAAAATACTATGTTCTGCAGCTAAAAAGTGCATGAAGGAGAAGAAGATGCACTTGGGTCCATGGAGAAAGCATAAATATATGCAATCCAAGTGGATAGCCACATGTGAGAGAGCAACACCGGCACCGTTGCCCCGGGGGTTTTCTGACCGGCCGGCGAAGCCTAGAGCATCCATGTTAACTTATGATCTACTGGAGACCTTGCCTGTCTTGCATTGCACAGCAGTTAAAGTCTTGTGATTCAAATTTTGAAGATTATGCCAAAGGGAAGCCTGTAATCAAAACCCCTGAGTTTATGTAGAAGAAGTTAGGTTAAATTATCCACGGCGTAGATGTCCCTGCTCGGTCGCAAGTACTGCTAGCATTAGGGTTTGGTCTGAGATTGAGGTTCTTTCTTCTGTGGGGTTGGTCATGAGTGGTCACATATGGATATGTAATATAATTGTTTGAGTTATGTCTTGCTTTCTTATAATAATATGTCTTGTTGCTAATGTTTTAGATAGTGCCAGTTCACAATCGAGTGTTTGCATTTTTTTAAATTTCTTTCTTGTTCTTTTTCTATTTATTATTCAATTCCAAAATCATAAATTAAATGGGAAACAAAACCCTTTTTATTTGTGCTAAAACCAATATAAAACTAATTATGAAAGTCCTATGAACGGCCAATTATATCATTTCTTTCAAAAGCTGTTTAGAAATTTTGGCAGTTAATCATTATCCTAGGACTAACAATCGTACAGGCCACAAATGATAGTCAATGCCATCAAGTGATTGATTAAGATAACAATAAAGCTACATTTAAAAGTATTATTCTTGATACAACGATTAAAAGGTATTTTTTTTTTTTTTGTATTTTTGAGTTCAAATCATCATGCACATTTGTCATTTCCCCGCGATGCCTTACATGCTCACTTAGTTTGCAGGATATTTAATGTTCAGTAACCCGTGAGATTAGCCGTGATGCGCGCAAGCTGCCCAAACACCCACATAAATAAATAAAAAAAAGATAACAATAAAGCTATGTTAAATATTGTTTTGCAAAAATTTTAATTTTTTATTTTAATATTATTTTAATATGCTAATATTAAAAATAATTGTAAAAAATAAAAAATATATTATTTTAATATATTATTAAATAAAAATATTTAAAAAAAATTGATATCACTTCCAAACTATAATATATATATATATATATATATATATATATATATATATATATATATATATATAGAAAGAGAGAGAGAGATATCATGCCTGTTTTTCTACTCACTCACTTCAGCCAAAGTCCTATTGACAAATCTAGGAATTTGATTAAATAATAAGAGTAACCTTCTCAAGAAAAAAAAAATAACAAAAACAAGGTTTTGTTTGGAAATAAGATTGTATTACAACATCAAATATTCTTGTAACGTGTAAAAATATTATTTTAATTTTTTTATTAAAAAAACTAAAATTACACCATGAGTACAGCCTCAAAACCAAATTAACATTAAAATTATATTTATGAATCACCAAGAAAATATTTGACAAAAATAATTAAAAATTGTATCTAAAAAAATATTTTTACACTTATCTCATTAATTAATAAATTATTTTTTATAAGAAAATAAAATAAAAAATTATTTTGAGTTATAGATATATTAAAAAAAAAAAAAAAAAGTATTGAATCAAATCTTGAGGGACATTCGAGAAGTTTTAATTGAAAAAAAAATTATAAGCTCTTGATGGCATAAACCTGGCACGTGATCTCTACCGTTGCTACAACCATATGAGTAGGGCCCAGCACCATTCTAGCAAGTAGCAGATTTTGGTGGGCTCAGCCTAGTTGGTGCTTCATCTATAGTTGAAAAATGAGAATAATAATTATTTTTATATCATCTTAACATGTTTAATTGGATTTTTGAATGGGGTTAATAGTTAAGAGAAGGTTGGTGTTTTTTAGCCTTGTCTAGGTAATTGCCCCGTGAATCGCTACGGGTTGGTTGAAAAAAAACTTTAAATATAAGAAAATAGCATTCTAACATTGTTAATGTGTTTTCTAGTTGTAAGAATTTTATATTTTATTATGAGCTTAAAACTTGAAATATATGTTTAATAACATAAATTAAGGATTATATACACTAACAAATACTAGAAAAAAAATTAACCTTAATTAAAAATTAAATTGATAAAATGAGAAATATATGTAAATTAAGATGTTCAATCTTATGTGTTGTGGGAAGCCATTTAATTTTTTTTATTTAATTTAATGGGACTAATTGTTTTTTTTTTTTTTGAAAGAGCAATAATTAAAATATTAGCTTGCCGCCCCTTTTTTGTCTCTTATTCTTTTTCAAAGCCTAATGAGAAGGCCATTTTTTTTTCCTACAAGTCTTTCTTTTTCTTTACAGCTTGATTTTCTTGGATAGTTTTTATTGTTTTTTACAATATTTTTTATTTAAAAATATATCAAAATAATTTTTTATTTTTTAAATTTATTTTTTATATCAACGCTGAAAATATTTTGTTGAAGATTTAGGTTCTTTTGTGGGGTTGGTCATTAGTGGTCATATCTGGATATGTAATATAATTATTTATGTCTTACCTTCCTATAATTACATGTTTTGTTGCGAATGTTTTAGATAGGCCAATTCATGGGATGTTTGCATTTTTTAAAATTTCTTACTTGTTCTTCTTCTTTTTTTTTTTTATTCAATTCCAAAATCATAAATTAAATGGGAAACAAAACCCATTTATTTGTGCTAGAACCAATATATAAAACTAATTATGAAAGTCCTATGAACGGCCAATTATATCATTTCTTTCAAAAGATCTTCAGAAAATTGGCAGTAAATCATTATCCTAGGAGAACAATTTTACAGGCCACAATTGATAGTCTATGCCATCAAGTGATTGATAAAGATAAAGATAAAAATATCTTGTAAGTTGCTGAAATATGTTTTCTAAAAAATTAATTTTTTTATTTAAAATTATTATTTTTTTATTTTAATATATTAAAAATAAAAAAAAATATTATTTTGATGTATTATCGAGTAAAAATTATTTTAAAAAATAATTGTTATTTTATTTCTAAGCACCAAAAAAATAATATTTTTTATTAATTATATTAAAGAGGCCTCCAAGTGATTTGCAGGCTCTCTTCAAAAAGAATTTGTTCAGTCATTATTTATTGTCTTTTCCCTGATATGGTTGAAAATACCTTTCTAATATTTTTTTTCGTTCTATTTTTTTTAAAAAAAATACTAAATCAATCTTCACCTTAATATATATTCATCATTTGGCATAGGAAGAAAAATATAGATTCAAAGACAAAAAAAAAAAAAAAAAAAAAAAAAGACTTCGTTTTTCTTTTTGTGTAAGGGACCGCTTGTCATCAAATCTCCAGAACCTGCGATGCTACACAGAAGAAATATAGAAATTTCTAATTAAGAAAAGATAGAGTATTACTGAATCTGGAGGAATTTGGATCAGGACTTGCAGCTCTATTGATGTTTTCACAAACATATATATATATATATATATTAAAAAAATTGTTTTTTAACTAAAAGGTTTTTTTTTTATATTTTGAATTTCTTTATTGTGTTATTAAAAATAATTTTAATATATTTTAACATAAAAAATACTTTAACAAATAATCACAATTGCATGGTGGTACAACCTAAAACCAAATGAACATTTAAGATTCATGAAACAAGGAAAATACTTGATAAAAATAATTAAAAATTATCTCCAATAAAATATTTGAACACCTCATCTCATTAATTAATAAATTATTGTTTACAACCAAATAAAATATATAATTTTCTTTTTGTTATAGAGATATTTTTTTTAAAAAAAGGCATCGAATCAAATCTCGAGGAACATTCAAAAAGTTTTAATTGAAAAAAAAATTATAAGCTCTTCTCGATAGTATAAACCTGGCTACAATCATATGAGTAGGGCCAGCCCCATTCCAGCAAGTAGCAGATTTTGGTGGGCTCAGCCCAGTTGGTGCTTCATATATAGTTGAAATATGATAATAATTATTATTTTTATATCATCTTAACATGTTTAATTGGATTTTTGAATGGGGTTAATTGCTAAGAGAAGGTTGGTTTTTATAATAATTAATTGCTTTTTAGTGTAATGTAGGTTAGTAAGAAGACGTACTAAAAAAAATTAGATGATTTAAAATAAGAATGAAAAAGGATATCTCTCTAACTAAAATCTTTTTTTTTTTTAATCTCATTAAAGTGTTTAATTGTATTTGAATGTTTTTATCAAAATATTTGTTTATTAGACAACATTCTATCATTATTTTAAAAGCAAGTTTCAATTATAAAAAAAAATTAAAATTATGATAATTTTAATGTGAGTGTATTAAAAAAATATAAAAATAATACATCTCTCTCCACTCTTAAACTCAAGGATTGGTATGTAAATAAAACAAAGTTTTGGACGAAACTATATGATTTTTAAAATAAAGGGACCAGAAAACTTTGACAAAATTTGAAGGTATAAAAATGAAAAAGGAGCATTTTTCAATGGTAAAAAAACCTGGTTTTAGCCATGATGTCAAATTGAGTCCTTTCATTTTCAATTTTTTCCAATCAATACAACCAAATTTATTTTTGAAAAATTTAACATCAACTAAAATATCATGATGTTTTTTTACTCATTGAGAATCCCACGACAAACTCATAACAAAAATTCTAGGCTTAAATCGAAAATAACACAATGAGCAAGAACGAAATTTTTTTAAAAAACAGAGAAGTTTTGGTAACCAACTTTCTAAAAACTAAAAAAAATAGAGTTAAATTAAAAAAACCAAGCCAAAACCAAAAAAGTTGAGCTAAATCTAAAAAACCAAGCCAAACCGGCTTGAACCTATTTTTTTCTTAAAAACCAAGCCGAATCAAAATCGGTCGGTTTAAACTGGTTTCGATTCGGTTTTGATTTTTTTAAAAAAATTAATTTAGTTTTTTATTTTAAAAAAAAAACCAAACTGAAGCAAAAATAATAATTCCTATGAACAACAATTTCATACCCCCAATTAGTTTTTTTTTAATATATAATTTTACCTTTCAAGCAGTATTATTTTTCCTTTCTTTTATTTTTCAAAACACACACCAAATCAATTTTTAATTATTTCTCACTAATCATTTAATAATTTATTTCTTTATTTCTAATAACACTCAATCCCCAATTTATGAGTCAATACAACAAACATTCTGAAAACTCATTTTTTATAGTCTTAAAAACTACTTATTGTAATAATTATTCATAATAATTCGCCTCCAATATTTGTAATCTCGTATCAAACCTAATTATTAATTTTTATAATTCTATGCAAATAATCTTTAAACATACAAATCATTTTAAAAAAAATCCTAATTAAATAGGCAATGTGGTTGTGATTGATTTTAAAAATATTTTTCACTTATAAATGCATCGAAATATTATTTTTTTTTTTTTTAAAAAAAATTATTTTTGATATTGGTGTATCAAAATAATCTAAAAACACTAAAAATATTAATTTTAAACAAAAAAAATTTTAAATTTTAAATTTTTTAAAAGACATTTAAAAATGCAAAAACAATAGTAAGGTTACAATGAAAGGGAAAATATGATTGCTGATTTAATTTTAAAACTATTAGTTGGCCGCCCCTTTTTTGTCTTTTATTGTTTTTCAAAGCCTAATGAGAAGGCCGTTTTTTTTTTTTTTTTTTTCTACATGTGTTTCTTTTTTCTTTTTCTTTACAGCATGATTTCCTCGGATAGTTTTCACATTATTTGATTATTTTTTAAAAATATGTTTTAATTAAAAATATATTAAAATATTTATTTTTATTTTTTCAATGTTTGAATTTAAATCCCAACAAAGCTATAACCCCAAAAAAAATAAGTGGATCCATCTTAAATATACATATTAACTATACTGTTTGAACAAAACTCCAACAATAAAAACTAAAAACATAAGCCCAGTAATTCCTAATTTATTTTAAAAATAACAAGCCCCTACTTGTTAGAGGATTTTCATGGATATTATAAAGGATATAATGTTTTAGAATAGAAGGGATAGGTATGTGTTTAATTAATAAAGATAAAAATATTGAATAAAAATATTTACAGAATAACTTTGAAATAAATTTTTATTTTTTAAAAAACAGAAAAGATAAAAAGACGCTATCTTGAGATTATATATATATATTTTTTATTTATATGGGTGTCCGGACCAGCTTGCGCGCACCACGACTAATCCCACGACTCACTGAACATCCTGCAAACTCAATGAGCATGTAAGACACCGCGGGGATGATAAGCATGTACAATGAAATTTGAACTCAAAATAAAAATAAAAAAAAAAAAAAAAAATTCTTTCAATTACTAGACGAAGACCTGAAGTGCCGCTATTTTGAGATTATTAAAATTAAAAGTTATGGAGAATGTGTCTTGACCATTTCCATGAGATGCCGTAGGAAAGAAAAAACACAAAAAAAAGCTGCCCGGGGCAGAATAAATGCGTGGTCGGCCCGACGACCTGTCCTTGAGACATATGGGTAACTGACAGTGACTTCAAACACTTTACCAAATGGAAAGACTTCAAAAGTCAAAGTCTTTTGTGCGTCAAAATGTGTGAACACTGAAGCCGCAAATTGTACAGTCAGATTCCATTGAAGAAACACAGGTCTTTTTTTTTTTTTTTTTTTTTAACACGGTACTGTATCATTTTTTTTTTAATATAGATATTACATTATTTATTTATTAAATCTTTGTAGGGTTTATTTAATTGTAGCCCAAATATTTAATTTATTAAAATTTACTTAGTAGACCAAACCATACAGATGTTTTATCAAATCATATTTTTATACACACACACACATATATAATATAGTTAGAGCATGGAAATATTAAAAGCCTAATTTCCTTCGGTTTAAGACTATATTTTAAAGCTTAAAAATCCTAATTAAGTTCTTGACATGAGCCTTTACTGTCCATAATGGGAGCCGAAATGGGTATAGTTAATCTCCAAGAAAGACCATTTCCATAGGAGGAAGCTTGGTCTAAAAAGCCACATGCCCCATTTACTTTGATGCTTTTGGACCTCTTGGTCCCAGCCAGGAACTTGCCATGGAGATTAATGAGGTGCTCTCATGAATAGACAGGTTCATGGACACACGCCTAATCATGTCCATTTCCTAATTTATCTGTCCATACTAACCAAACCAACATGTGAAGATAACTTAATTGTCTGTGCTTTCAAATTGTTTTTTTTTTTTTTTAATGTTTTTGAATTATTTTATTGTATTTTTAAATGAAAAGAAGTTTGAAAAACAATTGTTGATATATTTTTAAGAAAAAACAGTTTGAAAAATAATTATTCATGACATGTCCATTTCAAAATTAATTTGTCCATACTAACCAAACCAGCATGTGAAGATAACTTAATTGATTGCACAATTCAATATATTTTTTTAATGTTTTTAAATTATTTTAATGTATTTTTAAATAAAAAAAATTGATATAGTTTTAAGAAAAAATAGTTTGAAAAGCAGTTATTCATGGACACACGCCTAGTGATGTCCATTTCAAAATTAATTTGTCCATACTATCCAAACCAACATGTGAACATAACTTCTTTGCACTTTCAAAGTATTTATTGTTAGGGATTTGTTTCCCATTAATTGTGCAATAAGTATTCAATTGTTGAATATTTTCTTTTTAGATCCTTAGTGAGTTAACCTATTTTTTATTATTAGATTTTAAAATAATTTTACAATGGGTTTTGGAATTTTTAAAATAAAAAGTAAGATAAAACTTGTCCCTTTTTATTATTTACTATTTTTTCGAAGATGATAATATTATAAACTCCATCAAATATCTGATTGTAACTACCATTTATCTTTCTTTCTAAACATTAATGTTTTTTTTTATTTTTTATTTAAATAATCACGGAGTGAACGAACCCGGACACGAGCCCAGAAGTCATTGGCTCGCACCTTGGTGCATGTGACTTGCGTCCAGTGCGGCCTCATCCAGAAAAATGAGTTCACTACATGGTTAGATATTTTCAACAAATCATTCTTTTAAACCTCTTGAAAAGTTCTTATAATGCTTTGACTCATATTGAACATTATCTTATTAAACTATTTTTTAGTTTTTTTCTCTTTAAATTCTAAATTTATCTATAGATGATTGATAATTCAGTATTTTTTTTTTAAATCAATATGGTACTGGAGTTCTAACAAAAAATTAAAATGTTATTTATTTAATAAAATAAGGGTAAATATAAATTAAATAACTCAGTTATAGCCATTTACACGTTTAATCACTCATGTTCTCTAACTCCATCAAATCAACAATCAAAAGTGAAAACTCCTTGCATTGAAATAAAAAATAGGCACATGTAAAGAGATTGTTCTTGGATTCCAAATTGGCAGCCGATGACGCTGAGGTGGACAGGACAAACTGACAAAGTGATGTTTACTGGATGACGAGTGCGTTCATGAGCTCAGCCCACCCTTTCCTTTTGTGTTCTTGGACTTGTTTTGATGGTGTATATAAAGAGCTGTCAAGAAAAAGGATCAGCCATCTTCACATCTGCTCTGAGGCTTCTCATGGGAGCCATGGTTGAGAGCTTTGGAGGTACAGTAATCATGGAGAGTAGCAGTAATGTTTCTTCTACAAAAACAGAGAGAAAGGTCATCGAGAAAAACAGGAGAAATCAAATGAAAACACTTTACTCCAAGCTCAATTCTCTCCTCCCTAATCAGAACTTCAAGGTGCTTTCTCTCACCATCTCCATAGACATGTCTACTTGTATTATTGCATGCTAGCTTTCACCTCTCATGGCGAGGCCGCCAAGCTGCTGTTGCTTGAGTTGGCAAATTAAGGATTGAAGTTCTTACATTTGTTTTGGATATATGCAGGAACCACAGCCACTGCCCGATCAGATAGATGAAGCAATAAGCCATATAAAGAGTCTAGAGGAGAAGTTGAAGAAAGCCAGGGAGAAGAAAGAAGGTTTAACAAGCAGCAGAAAAAGATCATATACGTGCACTTATGATCCTATACCAATCGCTACTCCAAAATCACCTCAGCTAAAAATCCAAGAATTGGGTTCAGCTCTAGAGATAGTTTTGACAAGTGGGCCAGATAATCAGTTCTTATTTTATGAGATTATTCGCATTCTCCATGAAGAAGGTGTAGAGGTTGTTAATGCTAATTTTCAAGTTCTTGGAGATTCCATTTTCCAAGTACTTCACGCACAGGTAATGATTATATATACTTTGATCAATCATGCTGATTCATTCCTAATACATCCTCGACATGTTCTCTTGAACAATTCAATGATAAATTTGAATTTCTTTTGTGCAGATGAAGGAATCTGATAATGGTTTTGGAGCTGCAAAAGTAACCGAGAGACTGAACATGCTCATTAATGGATCCACGAGTGAAATGGAGTTGGATTTAGAGCTATGGGACTTCGAGATTCATCCTGGGATCACTGGGGAACTCCTTACAGGACTAGAGTACGAAACTTAGCATAGAATAATGGTAAATTAGGTACTAGAGTTTAGAATCTAAGTTTAATTTCTTGAATTATGTGAGCTATATAGATATTATACGAACAAGCTCACATATGTATGGAAATATCCTGTATAACAAAGACTGCTTGTGCCTTGTTGCATGGTTTTCCCTTCAATCTGATCTTGTTTTCCCCTTTCTTTTGAATTTCTTTAGAGCAATATATATATATACTCCATTCTTATAAGACTGATATGTTTGTTAAAATGGTGTTCGAATGCAATGGAAAACTAATAATTGGCATAAATACAGTATTATATGCTCCTTAATTCTATAAGAAGATTGAAAGAGAGAAGAAGTCAGTGCGCAAGCAATAAGTTTTGGCTGTTTTTTCAGCTTATCATTGACATTTTGTGTTCTAGAATCAAGAACATTCGAATAATCATTTTATGTAGCTTTCCAATTCTTTTGAAAACTAGAAATTTCAGAGATTTTGGCCTTTGAGAAAGCATTTTCAGATAATTTGCTGATACACACACACACTCCATTCTTACATTTTTGTTTTTCTGAAAAAAAAAATTCAAGTTCTTGGAAAATCTTCAAGTTTGTTTGCCCTAAGAGATTAGCAGTTGCTTGAATGATTAACTGAAGGGGAAATACTAGAAAAAACGGGATTTTAGCAGTTAGTGATTGTGTGAGTATTAATTTTAATTACAACTATATAAATTGAGTCTTCTTATATGATCAATTCAAACAAGAAATCAAATAACATGCCCTCTTTTTTTTTTGGATGTTTGGACTTCATTGTTATATGATCATGAACTTATGTTTTATGAATATAATGGAAACAAGAAATCAAAGATAATGAAATTTTATGAATATAATTTTAATTATGCAACAACAAATTTCATCATAATTTTCATTTGTAATCACCAATAGAAATTTTATGTTGCTATTAATATAGAAAAGTAACAACGAAATAATTTTCGCTGATATTTCCATTGCATTAATTATCAATTTTTTGTAGTGTATGATTTTTTTTTTACTGAATTATATATATATATATATATATATATATTTTTTTTTTCTTAGTTGTTTTTTATATAGTTATTGAAAATATTCATGAATCTCTGTGTATCTTACAACTAGTTTTTTATCTGTTTGAAATCACAGTAGTGTTTTAATCTATAAAATTACATTTTGAATTTTTAGAAAGTAATTTTATGTTTGATGATATTTTATGCTCAAGTGCTTCTTTACATTCCATTGATGCGGGGAATAAAAAATGTATTCTCAAGAAATTATTTGAAATACTAATTTTAAAAATTCTAGACTGTTTACTTAGCAAGTTATGTACATTTATTTAACCAAATTATACTCACTTTATCCTATGTGATTATACTTATATTAAATCTTAGTAATTGTTCATTTATTTATAATGTTGAATAAGTCTAATATTTATGTTGTTTGACTTTGACCATTCACCAGCTGCTGGTCTCCATGGATATATCATTGTTAACAATACACTGGTATGAAAAAAGCTAAACTTCCTTTCATTGTGACGTAAAGAAATTAAGCTATGGATTTGAGTTTAACAAAAAGTTGTAAAAGATCTTAAAAAATAGTTTTAAATTCCTTAAATATCCATAAAAAACTAGGAAACAACCAATAGAAAAAATAATAAAGCTAAAATATGAAATTAATAAAGGAATCCTATTATCTACTATAAATTTAGTTTTATATTAGAAATTCATGTGTAAAATTTGAATTCGATTCAATAATCCAATCGAATAATATGATTATTTTAAATTAAACAACTTAAATTATTTTTGTTAGTCAATTTAATCCATAAAATCCTGGATTAATTATTACACATCATATTGATAAATTAACAAATGATGAATATAAGTTACAAATATATGTTATATATGTTGTCATCGAATTATTTTTTAAGGTTTATATTTGTTCTTCCTTTCTCATATTGAGAGATGTGCATCTGTATTTATAGGAGGATTTTGAGTTCCTGATCAACATGATTCAATGTTTGAATGAGATATACTATGAAATTGCAATTAAAAAAATAGGAAAATTGCTTGATAGCAAGGTGCTATTATTTTTCATAAAATGTTTCTTGAATAAGAAATATTTGCATGTAAAATTTTTTTCATAAAAAAAATATATAATACTTGATAGGGGTGGGAAAAGAATTAAAAAACTGAGAAAACAAAAAAAAAAGTAACCAAAAAAACCGAATCGAACCGAGTTCAAATCGAAACAACCGAGCCAAACTTGTTTGAACCGGTTTTGATTTTTTTAAAAAAATTGGTTTAGTTTTTTTTTTTATATAAAAACCTAACCAAATCGAAAATAATCACCCCTAATACTATTGTTGTAGTAAAATAATGATGATGTGCAGTAATAATGAAATTGTTGTTGTGGTAACTATAAGAATGATGATGGAGTAAAGTGATGATGGTATGGAGTTAATAAAGAGGTATTGGAAATATTGATATTGATAGTGATAAAGTGGTGGTTATTATAATAAGGATGATTAAAATTATTTAATAATAATATGAGTGGATTATTATTATAAAATATATTATAAATTTTATGAGTTGAAAATATTTATTAACAAATAAATTAAAATTAAAAGATGATTATAAAATATTTTATATCGACTAGTTTCATGTGAATTAAGTTTTTGGAAAATCTTTGCCCTGAGAGATTAGCGTTTGCTTGAATGATTGATTGAAGGGGAAATGCTAGAAAAATGGAATTGTTTCAAGCAGTTAGTGATTGTGAAGTATTAATTTTAATTACAACTATAGAAATTGAGTCTTCTTACATAATCAATTCAAAAAAAAAAAATTCTATTATTGTAATGATTTTAAAAATGCTATCAATGTATAATTTTTTTTTCTACTAAAATTCTACTCTTAAGCTCTCAAATAAAATCTACCAAATCGAAATATAATTATTTTTACATAATTCTATCTAGACTTTTATTAAATTGTTTTTTGGATGTTGATTTGGACTTCATTGTTATATGATCATGAACTTATGTTTTATGAATATAATGGCAACAACAAATAAAAAATAATGAAATTTTATGAATATAATTTTATACAATAAAAAAATTTCATCACAAATTTCATTGGTAATTACCAACAAAATTTTTCCGTTGTAATTGATATTGAAAAGTAGCAAAATAATATATATATATATATATATATATATATATATATATATATATATATATATATATATTATTAACATCGATATTCAAGCCAGTTTGCGCATGCATCTCAAATAATCTCACGGATTCTGAAATTAACGACCATATCAGTCTCCAATAATCCTAATATTTGTAGGATTTGAACTTATGATCTCTAAGAAACAAACCTAAAGGCTAACCAGTTAAGTTATATCTCTCAGGATTATAATAAAATATTTTTTGTTGACCTTTTTATTGCTATTAATCATGAATTTTCTGGTAGTTCATGTATGATTTATTTTTCTTACTGAATTATATATAGTTGTTTTTCTATATAGTCACTGAAAATATTTGTGGATCTCTCTGGATCTTATAACTAGCCCTCCATTTGTGCGGTATTGTCTTGCTACCACAACTTGCAGTGACTCGGTAGAATTCTTCACAAAGACACGACCTTATATCACATCTCACATGTTAATTAGTTCACGAGTCATCGTACAATAATCTAACATAAAGAAGCAGCCTGCAAATAAAAAGCTTTTATTAGTTAGTGGGTTTTAAGCTCAAATATAATTCTGATTAGGATTTTAGTAATTATATGTAATTTTCTTGACTTTACAATTTTCTCAACACACAAGTCATTCTTTTTCTTTGGCTTTTCCTTCCTTGCTTCTTATTTCTTTTTTGGTACGTTTCAAATCTTCTTCTGTCCAGCGTTATTTTCCCAGCATGAATTATATCACTAAAAACATCGAAGGAGATCCCATGCTGTTAAATTATCGATCTATGATACCAATGTTTCTAGAAACTAAGCTGGCTGGCCAATCACCAGTAATTCTAACATGAACACTTACCATCCTCAAAGTGATGAAACCTGTTTGAATCACATAAACTCTGAGGTTCTTCATTATCCTGATAGGCAATCCTGAATTGCGAGTGAGAACAAAAACAACTGCAAGTTTCTCCTGTGATAGCTCAGGAGTTCTTCCTTGTTCTCTGGTACAAGATCTTACAGTGCGAGTTTTGCATGGATTAAACCTTTTTTCTGGATGTGAGTTATCACCAGCCACAAAAACATGGACGCCATCCTTCATGGTTACCCAACTATACATCCAGCTGCCTTCTTCACCGCCACTGCGCCTCTCTCATTGCTCTCCTAATACTCGCCATGTCCTCCCACTTCCCTCCTGAAGTATATGTTAGCAAAATATTCAAAAGCTAAGGAAATGTGACCTCTGTTGCAGTGTTATCTTCTTTTGTCACGCTAAGAGAACACCTTTTTGGGCGTTGTAGTGACTGAAATTTCATTTTGATCACTCTGCACAAAATCCAGGAAATGTTATTAAAAATATCCAACATCTTATACCAATCAAATATTGCCCGCACGTGCCTTGACAAAAACTAAAAGAGGCAATGTTTTTTATTGAGTATCCCTTACAAAAATACTATTTATTGTAATAATATTTTTTCTTATATATATATATATATATATTAATTTTATTATTTAATATTTAATTTATTAAAGATTGAGCTTCATAATTTGTTTCGGTTTACTTATGAATATCTCAATCTCATAACCCCTGTTATGAGTTTAGCAGGTTAACATAGTTGACTTGAGTTTTTTTTCTTTCTTTTTAAATGGTATTTTTTTTTAATTTCATCCTTTAATATTGAGTTGATTAAGAATTATACTTCATTATTTATTTTTGTTTGCTTTTTATGAGGTTATTCTAGTCTCATTGTCTAAGTCTTTGGTTTTGTAAGTTAACCCGGTAGACTCAGGTTGTTTTATTATATCCTATTTTCAATTGAATTTTTGTCAATCTCATCCTTTAGAAATGGGTTTTTGAGAAATTAGGCTTCATAATTTATTTCAATTTGCTTTCTATGGAGATATATCAGTCTCAAGACTCGAGTAGTGAGTTTGGCAAGTTAATCTAGTTTGACTCGAGTTATTTTTTTGGTTTACTTCCTATGAGATTATCTCGATCTCGTGACCTGGTCATCGATTTGGCAGATTAACTTTTATTGATTCATGTTATTTTTTTATCCCGCAATTCATTGCAATAAATTTTTTTCCTTTGGTTTTTTTTTTAAAAGAACAAATCCATGTTTCTTTTCCTATTTTCATCTTTCAACATTTTATTTATTGAAAATTGGACTTCATGATTTATTATTGTTTGCTTTCTATGTGATTATCATAGTCTCATTACTCATCTCGCGTGTTTAGCGGGATAGCCCGATTAAATCGAGTTTTCTTTTTCTTTTTTTAATTGGTAATTTTCGCAATTTAATCATCGTTTTTTTGGTTTGTTTTCTATGATGTTATTTTGGTCTAATGACTCAGATCACCGGTTTTAAGAGTTAACCCTGATAGACTCGTATCATTTTATTATGTCATGTTTTTAAATTGATTTTTTTTTAATTTCATCATTCAACAATGATTTTATTAGGAGATAGGCTTCATAATGTTTTTTATTTGTTTTATATATGGTTATCTGTGTCTCATTATCCAAGTTGCAAGTTTAGCAGCCTTACTCAGGTTGTCTATAATTATTATTTTTTGTTTATATTCTATAAGTTTAGCATATTGACTCGAATTGCTTTTTTATTTTTTTAATTGATTCTTTTCAGTTTGATCATTCAATATCAAGTTGATTGGGAATTAGATTTTACAATTTGCTTCAATTTACTTTCTATGAGGTTATTCTAGTCTCATGACCCGGGTCGTGGGTTTGGCAAATTAATTCGGGTTAACTGAAGTCATTTTTTTAATTGAATTTGTTTTTCAATTTTATCCCTCAACATTGGGATGATTAGAAATTGAACTGTATAATTTTTCTCAATTTTTTTTAACAAAGTTATCATGACCTCATGACCTAGGTCATAGATTTGACGGATTAACTCGAGTCAATTCAATATGTTATCGTTTAAATATTTATATATAAAAAAGATTGTCATAAATTTTTTGTGAGTCAAACAATGTTTTTACTTGTTATTTGGGTTATTTCTTAACTCGTTAAGTTGATCGGGTCACCATCACATGATTTTAAAAAAAAATCTTCTAATAGAAAAATGATAGTAATGCTTGAATTTTTTTTTATTAAATAGAATTAAGTACAAACGAACAGCATAGTAAGGGTAAAAAATCTAGTATATACAAAATTAATACGAGAATGTATTTCTAAAATGATTTGAGAAGGGGATTAGTCTTAACTAAGGCACAAATTAATTCGATGAAATCCTTACCACTTAATGAAAAAAAAAAAAATCAAAGAAGGATTTGTCAAGCAAGATTTTGTTCCATAATACTAAATTTTCTATTAGAGATAAAAAAAAAAAGAAAAAAAAAGATGTTATCGGATCAATTATTTTATAGGTGAATTAACACTAAATTTTCTTGAAGGTGATTTTAAAGACACGCCCCTTTTTAAATGATTTAAAAAAACGCACCACATGTTAGTCGAAAAAACTTAATAATTTAATGCGGATACTAATCTTAAGGATTTAAACTTAAAATGTCAAGAAATAAAATAAACTTCCTTATCCAACGGACCAACTACTTGAAATTATAGTTCCGATTCTAAAATCGGTGCTTGCTAGCAATATTCCATATTGGGGTTAACCCAATGTAAGTTTTAGGTTAGAAAATTTAATTGTAAACTCGGATTAATTTAGATTAATCTAAATTTTTTATAAAAAAAAATAAAATAACATTATTTATATATAAAAAAAATCAACATGTTTTGGTTAAGTTTTATTAAGCGAAGCCTAAATTTTTTATTAGATCAACCTATTAGATCTCATCAGGTTTTAAAACCATACTTGATATCATAATTTTGAAATCCTTGGTACGGCTTTGGAGATGAAACTACCGGGTCAGGTTGAAGATAAAATAGGAAAAGAAAAAACTCGATGTGACCCGGCAAGACCCGGTCAAAAACCGATTGCAACCTTTAATTTTTTTTTTTTTTACTAAAACAATGTCATTTTAATTTTTTGAAAAAAAAATTAACCCGGACAATCCGAGCTACCCAGTCAAAACCCGGAACTCGAGCCTTGAACCAAGGTCAAGTTAAAAACTATGTTTGTTAATATTCAATGTTGTTCAAAAACATGTTTTAACTCGTAAAATCATACAAAAGTGTTTTTGATAACATTCAAAATGGATAGAACATGTGAAATCAAGTTAAAAACTCGAAAACCAGTAAAATCTCTCAAACTCACACAAAATCAGTCCAATTCGTTCAAATCGGTAAAACCTAGCACCAACACATGATTTCACTGTTCCACAGTTCCTCTCTCTCTCTCAAAACACCTATTTTTTTTTCTTTACTTCTTCTACGATCTGCCTCTTTCCTTCTTCTGTGGTCTCTCATCTCTGTTTTGGCATCAATCAGGTTAGTTTTCATAAACTTCTTGTTATAACTTATAACATTACCTCATTCTCCTTCTCTGTTAGCAATGACTGCAAGCATGACCCTTTAATTATCGTTTGAATAGTACTGATAATATCAAATTTGATCGAACAAAATTCCCTTCTGTATTAGCAAATTAAATGGGTTTGATAGAAATCCCAGGTTCAACCCATGGTTATGGACCTGAAACCATCGGGGATAACATGAAAATGAAACTTGAACCAGACAACAATGGTGGTGATCTGTACGTGTAACAGCTAGGCATAAAAAACACAACAGCGTTAGCAAGTCTTGTCTTGTATTCTGTCTCTGTTCTTGCTACCAGGCCCTATTGCAACAGAAATAGTGAGGATATGAGGCCTTTAAGGCTGGGGGGCAATTGAATATCTTAGGTTCTATGAATGAATTGTCAGCCTTGAACCTGTCCAAGTCGAGTCTTGTATTTTGTCTTCTTGTAAATGAAATCATTGCATAATTAGTTGGCATCAATGGACTAATATTGTGAAGAATTAGAAAGGGCATAACTTTTGTGAAATTGAAAGGATCTCAGTAACTCACTACTTGTAAAACTAATGTTGTGATTTTTTGGATTGTCTTTCATGTCACTGCTTTATTATCTTGAAATGCTATGTAAATTATGCCAAAAAATACTTCATCCTGCTTCAAAAGAACTCAAGTCTCTTAGGTGAAGTGCCTGCGTTCAAAATTGTTCTGGAATGGTGTGCATTTTTGTTCCAGTAGAAGTTTCTTTTCCATGTTTTTGACATTTACATGCTAATAATACAAAGTCATTTTCCTGGTACAACCGTATAGCTTGGCCAAGCTACGCTGATATCTGTGTTCTTTTTTCTTTTTCTTTTTCTTTTTCTGGAGGCTGATGCTTTCATATGCCAACATGAACAATCTCTCATGATCCACTAAAGGGCAAGTAACTTGATTGGTTCAAATCCAATTCATGAGATGGCAGTGATCTTTAGCTGTGGCAGTGATGTCACTTTATTCTAGTTCATCACATGCAACAGACATTTTTAAAAAGTTTCAAATGTAGCTTGCTTGTGTACAATAATATGATTTGAAGCATTTAAACAACACTGTATTAAATGTATGTTCACCTAATTGTTACTTGAATATAATATCACTATCTTACTTATTAAAAATGATGCTAGGTTATAGATTATCAAAACAACTTTTTACCTTCTTTATGTGGAAATATTCCTAACAAATGTCCTTGTAAGATGGATTTTTGGATGCTCTTAGTCGAGAACAAGGATTTATGAAACAACAAAACAGGGAAAGGACTAGAAGATGAGTCTTAAGCTACTTAAGACTAATCTTCTGCTCCTTTCCCTATTTTTGATAGACTTCAACTAGTGGATTATTATCACAGTAACCACAAAATAATTTAAGCGCAGTCCAATTGAATATGTATTGGGCTCCACTGGCCCATAAGGCCTAAATAAATACCAAGTCCATTTGATTTAGTTATTCTCTGGAATCGTTTTAATGCTCTGTTTGTTTCAAGGAAAACGAATTCCTGGAATTCGTTTTCCTTACTTTCCCATGTTTGGTAACAATATGAAACAGTAAGTCAACGGAAACTTAATTCCGGTCAACATAAAATCACTGCTTTGAGAAAGGAAAGTGTTTTCCTTCTGTTAAAGAAAGGAAAACACTTTTCTTTTGGCGTGCGTAGCGCACGCCTGCCCAGTGCACTTGCTACAGTAGCAAGCGAATTATTATTCACTTGCTACAGTAGCAAGCGAATTATAAGTCACTGCTACTGTAAAGTTGTGGTCTGCTGCTCTTGAAAATGAAAACGAAGCGGTTCTCTTGGTTTATTTTATTTAAGTCCTGGGTTTTTGATTAAATCAAAGTTTAATTAAGTCCTCAAACTCATTAATTCTTCAATTAAACTCTTGATTTCATTAATTAAAATAATCTAAAATTTAATTAAATCAATTCTCCAATTAAACCCTTGATTTAATTAATTAAACTAGTCAAGAGTTTAATTAAATCTTTAAACTTCCAATCAATTTATTTTATTTTTATTTTTCATCATCTTTTTTTTTTTAAATAATAAAAATAAAAAAAGTCAAAAATTGGGTTATGACAATTGTAAGTGATTAAATATTTTATATATATTAGATAAACTTGTAATAAATTATTTTCCAGTTCATTTTCCATAACACAACCAAACACTGGAAAGTGTTTTCCAGATCAAACCTCGGAAAATACTTTCCCGGAATTCACTTTATTCATTTTGAATTCACTTTTTTCCTGCAAACAATAGTTTGTTTTGATGTCATATGCCCCCTGCTTCTCTTCTCTTCTCTTCTCTCTTCTTAATGTTCTCTTCACCCCTCGGTAGAGTTTGAATTGGTGGCGCGTGGTGTGAGTTATTTGCGCGTGTTTAAAGACCCTTGATTTACTGTATCTCATCTAGGAACTATTTTCATTTCTTCGTCAGAGGTACTGTAGTTACTCTGTTTTGTTAAACACTAAATCATCTTAAAGTTGTTCTCTTTTATGATGTTTATGTCTCATATTATGGTTTCTGTATAAAGTTCAAGTGGTCTAGTATTACATCTAGTTTTGAATGCTAGTTGTTGATTTGTAGATTATAAACAATACCCTTTAAATGCTTCTCTCTATATATCATTACTTGGGCGGTTGTCTGAGTGTGGGTGTTGAATAATCTATTATAGATTGAATCCATGTTTTTTAATAATTTGTGTTGTGCTTGTCTTTCAAGTTTTGAGTTTTTCAAGTGCTAGTGTTGCTATTGGATATCATAATGAATTAGGCATTGGAAAAATGATCCCTTTGTTTGATTTTGGATTTCATTTTGAAAGTTGCTCTAGATTCCTTCTTTCTAGATTGCATATTGGTATTATATATTTTCAAGTTATTTTGGCTGGATGCTGTTGATGTCCACAAAATGTGGTGGGTTTTTTTTTTTTTTTTTGGCAGTCTATAATTAAAATGGCATTTTGTAACAAATTTGGGAGCTTGGTGAGGCAGAGCATATACCAAAATGGGCAAGTTCCAATGGGTCCTATGCTGAACTCAATTCGCTGCATGCCATCGACAAACCTTTTTATTCGAGGTAGCGATGAATGGTTGTTGTTTTGAATGTTACATGTTGATGTGTGTTATGCATTTGTGCTTTGCTATTGATTTTGTTATTTGTGTTTTAGGTTTTGCATCTGGAGTGCCTTTTATTGATGCGTGCTTGTTTCGCCTGAAGCAAAAGAAAGAGAGTCTTTCAAACAGAAAAATCTGGACACGCAGATCAACTATTTTACCGGAATACATTAATAATTATGTACGAATTTACAATGGAAAAACTTTTGTTCGTGTTAAGATCACTGAAGGGAAGGTTGGTCATAAATTTGGAGAGTTTGCTTTTACACGAAAAGGAAGAGTTAAGACAGCTCTTGTGAAAGGAAGAGGTAAGACTAAGAAGTAGGATGTCTTGCATATCCATAAAAGCGCTCATGAAGGCACATCTACGGGCATTAAAAAGACCTAGCATCAACACATTTGCGGTAGCATTGTCTGTTTGCTCCAAACAATAAGGTACATTTGTGTTTTTTTTTTTATAACCCGGGGTGTCCGGGTCAGCTTGCACATATCACAACTAATCCCCTTGGGGCCCGCTGAACATCTTGCAAGTCCCTCAGTGAGTATGAAAGGCACTGCGGGGTGACAAGCATGCGATGAAGAAATTCGAACCCATATGCAGTGAAGTGAGGAACAAGTTCCTTTCCACCACTGGGCCACAACCCCATGTGCAGTACATTTGTGTTTTTGATAAAATGATTGGTGGTATGTTTTAGCATGTGTAGTTGAATCAGTGATAACATGTTTTTACATGTTGTACTTTTATTTCCATAGCCGAAGAAAATGAGTCCAAGTTCTTACATCTGGGTTGTCTACTGTAAAATGATGCTAGCAAACTGATTAGTTAATTACCTTTGCGATGGATACACTATCTTTCAAACTATTCGCTAGTACTTGGATTCGTTTTTGTTGAATTTGGCGGCTAATTGGCTATTCAGGTACTGTATCCTTTAGTTTTGACAGAGGAAAGTCGTGATTTCCTTGATTTTTGTTTTAAATTTCATGAATTTATTAAAAATTAAACTTTATAATTTGTTTTAATTTATTTTTATAATGTTATCATAACATCATTGACCCAGCATATAAATTGATAGGTTGATCTGAATCGATCTGAATATGTTATTGTCTTAATATTTATATATAAAAATTATCTTGAATATTTATTTTAAATTAAATTATGTTTTATTGGTCGTTCAGATAAGCTGTCTTTGAATCTTGTTAAGTTAACCTACGCCACATGGTTTAAAAATATTTTTTTTAAGCATATGTCAATTGAACACTATTATTTTAAATGGTGACAATTTTGCCCTTGGCTTAAAAGCGAAATGGTTTTTTTACCATGATTTGATGTCAATTTAATTCTTTATTTAAAGTTAAATTACCTTAATTATCCTTGATTCAAAATTATCTTTCCAGGTGTGTTTTGGTTTTTTCATCTTGGTTTTTTTTTTTAAATGTCAAGTTAACTTAGGTATTTTTGTATTTTAATAAATATTTAATATTTTTAAAAAAATATTTGTTGGCACATGAGGGGTCATCTAGTTAGTAAATGCCATCTTTTGTGATGATATTTAAAAGGTATCGGCATCCTCTCCAAGATAGAATGACGCGCCCATCGAATGCACCTTCAGTTTGGCGCTACCAAATGTCTTTACAATGTTATTTATACTTCATTATTACAATTATAACCATAAATTAAAAGAAAATGCACTTTTATTGTTCACTACTATACTATCTATCATAAATTTAAAAAAAAATGTACTTTTTTAGTTGAATTTATTTCTTTGTTATTTCATCCTTAAAAACAAATAGACCTAAACTTATATTGGATTGGCAAGTTAATTTAAAAAATAACTATTCATGTATAGATGGACTAGATTGAGAATTAAAAAAAAAAAAACAAATTCAAGCCTCAAATGTGATCTCTCATGAAATATTACTAGATGAACTTGTGATATATTGGGTTGTATTATTTTTTTTTATAAAAAATAATGTTTAAATGATATAAATATTTAAAAAAAAAATTATTACTTGAGTTATAGATTTAAATAGCTTAAATAAATTATTTTATTTTAATTAAATAATAAAGTAATTGACAAAGATAATACACAAACCAAGATTTAAAGAAAAAAATTATGATATTTATATTTTATATCAACACATTAAAATAATCTAAAAATATAAAAAATTAATTTAATTTTTTAAAAAATATATTTTGATCACAAAAATAAATAAAAATATTGTTTGGAAATTACGTTCCAAACTGTGTGTTATAAAATAAATATTTTTTTTTATTTTAAATTTATTTTTATGTTTTGATATTAAAAAAAAAAAAAATTTTATTTTAATATATTTAAAAAAAAAAAAAAAAAAACTTTCAGATTTTTTTTTTCTCGGAACCTTAGAATTACCTTTGCCTCGGGAGATGCTCTTCACACCCCTTCCTAAAAACCAAGAAAAGCCCTCACCTTCCCCTTACCTTCTTTCTTTCCCTTCACTATCTTTGTCAAATTCCAGCCTTTCTTGCTCTCTGTCAGAACTTGATCCCTCCAAATCACGCCTATGTTTCGTTGCTTCTTGAAATCCATCCACAAGAAGCCGTTCTTACTTAACAATTCAAACCCTTCCGTCACTTTTTCCACTACTGCCTCCCCTCCTCCACCAAAACCACTGCACAACAACAAAAACCTACCTTCTCTTCTCTCTAAACCCCAAAACTTCATTTCACCACTCAAGCAATCTCCTTCTCTAATCCCATTGAATGACTTAGTCAATCACTACAAAAGATCATCTCATTCTCACCTGAAAACAGTACCCATTTTCCCAAAAGTCTCGAATTTGGGTTCTTTCGATGATTTGATTGAACATTTAGTTTCTTGTTATAAGCACTCGTGCTGTCCGAAGGATGCAAATTTGTTTCATTTAAATGTTCTTAAACATGGGTTTGATTCTGATTTGTTCTTATGCAACACCGTTATTAATGTGTATGTTAGAACTGGTGATTGGGTTTCGGCACGAAAGTTGTTTGATGAAATGCCGGATAGAAATGGTGTTACGTGGGCTTGTTTGATTTCTGGGTATACTCAGAATGGGATGCCTGAGGATGCATGTGGAGTTTTAAAAGAGATGATTTTTGAGGGTTTTTTGCCCAATCGTTTTGCTTTTGGTAGTGCTATTCGAGCTTGCCAGGAGTCTATGTTATGTGGGCTTCAACTTGGGATGCAAATTCATGGATTGATAATGAAGTCACCTTATGCAAACGATGCGTCATTGTGTAATGTACTGATATCCATGTACGGGAAGTATCTGGGATATATTGACTATGCTCGTAGTGTTTTTGATGAGATAGAGATTAGGAATTCTATATCTTGGAATTCAATCGTATCAGTTTACTCACAAAGAGGAGATGCAGCTTCTTGTTTTGAACTATTCTCAAGCATGCAATTGGCAGATTCAGGTTTAAGTCTGAAACCTAATGAATATACATTTGGAAGTTTAATAACTGCTGCTTGTTCTTCCATCGATTCTGGTCTGTCTTTGCTGGAGCAGATACTTGCGAGAATTAAAAAATCTGGATTACTGGCAAATCTCTATGTGGGGAGTGCTTTGGTTGGTGGGTTTTCAAGGCTTGGATCGTTTGATTATGCTAGGAAAATTTTTGAGCAGATGACTGCAAGGAATGCTGTCTCAATGAATGGCTTAATGGTTGGTTTGGTCAGACAAAAATGTGGAGAGGAAGCTGTTGAAGTATTCAAGGAGACAAGACACTTGGTTGATATTAATCTTGATTCATATGTGATTCTGTTAAGTGCTTGTGCTGAATTTGCTCTCCTGGATGAAGGGAGAAGAAAGGGTAGAGAGGTTCATGGACATGCAATCCGAACTGGGTTAAATGATGCCAAGGTTGCTGTTGGAAATGGGCTTATTAATATGTATGCTAAATGTGGTGATATTGATCATGCAAGATCAGTATTTGGGCTCATGGTTGATAAGGATTCAGTCTCATGGAATTCCATGATTACTGGTTTTGACCAGAACAAGTGTTTTGAAGATGCAGTCAAGAGCTACAATTCAATGAGGAAAACTGGTTTGATGCCTTCCAATTTCGCTTTGATAAGTGCTTTGAGTTCATGCGCAAGCTTGGATTGCATTTTGCTGGGACAACAAACACACGGGGAAGGTATCAAGTTAGGACTTGATTTGGACGTTTCAGTTTCAAATACCCTTCTTGCATTGTATGCTGAAACTGGACGTCTAGCTGAATGCCAGAAAGTTTTCTCCTGGATGCTGGAGCGTGATCAAGTATCATGGAACACTGTGATTGGGGCATTAGCTGATTCAGGGGCATCGGTTTCTGAAGCTGTAGAAGTTTTCTTGGAAATGATGCGAGCTGGATGGAGTCCTAATAGGGTAACCTTCATTAACTTACTTGCTACAGTTTCATCTCTCTCAACAACTAAACTGAGCCACCAGATACATGCTCTAATACTGAAATACAATGTTAAGGATGATAATGCCATTGAGAATGCTCTTCTGGCGTGCTATGGAAAGTCTGGAGAGATGGAAAACTGTGAGGAAATCTTTTCTAGAATGTCTGAAAGAAGAGATGAGGTTAGTTGGAATTCAATGATTTCTGGATATATACATAACGAACTACTGTGCAAGGCCATGGATTTGGTCTGGTTAATGATGCAGAGGGGTCAGCGATTGGACTGTTTCACTTTTGCCACTGTTCTTAGTGCTTGTGCCACTGTTGCCACACTAGAGCGTGGAATGGAAGTACATGCCTGTGCAATAAGAGCTTGTTTAGAATCTGATGTTGTAATTGGGAGCGCACTTGTTGATATGTACTCAAAATGTGGAAGAATAGATTATGCATCAAGATTTTTTAATTTGATGCCTGTGAGGAATTTGTATTCTTGGAACTCAATGATATCAGGCTATGCACGCCATGGGCATGGAGACAATGCTTTGAGGCTTTTTACACGAATGAAGCTCAGTGATCAATTACCTGATCACATTACCTTTGTCGGGGTGTTGTCCGCTTGTAGCCACATTGGTTTAGTTGATGAAGGGTTTGAATATTTTAAATCCATGACTGAAGTGTATGGATTGGTTCCTCGTGTAGAGCATTATTCATGTATGGTTGATCTTCTTGGACGGGCCGGTGAATTAGATAAGATAGAGAACTTCATTAATAAGATGCCAATTAAGCCTAATATTCTTATTTGGAGAACAGTTTTAGGCGCTTGCTGTCGAGGAAATGGTCGAAAGACAGAATTAGGTAGGAGGGCTGCTGAAATGCTGTTCAATATGGACCCTCAAAATGCTGTGAATTATGTGCTTCTTTCCAACATGTATGCTTCAGGAGGGAAGTGGGAGGACATGGCGAGGACTAGGAGAGCAATGAGAGAGGCGGCGGTGAAGAAGGAAGCTGGATGTAGTTGGGTAACCATGAAGGATGGTGTCCATGTTTTTGTGGCTGGTGATAACTCACATCCAGAAAAAGGTTTAATCTATGCAAAACTCAAGGAACTTGACAAAAAAATAAGGGATGCAGGATATGTGCCCCAGATAAAATTCGCACTGTATGATCTTGAACCAGAGAATAAGGAAGAACTCCTGAGCTATCACAGTGAGAAACTTGCAGTTGCTTTTGTTCTCACTCGCAACTCAGGATTGCCTATTAGGATAATGAAGAACCTCAGAGTTTGTGGTGACTGTCACTCTGCTTTTAAATATATATCAAAGGTTGTTGATCGTTCAATAGTGTTACGTGATTCAAACAGGTTTCATCACTTTGAGGATGGAAAATGTTCATGTCGGGATTACTGGTGATTGACCAGCCAGCTTAGTTTCTTGAAACATTGGTATCATAGATCGACAATTTAACAGCATGGGATCTCCTTCGATGTTTTGAGTGATGTTCATTCTAGGAAAATGATGCTGGACAAAAGAAAATTTAAAGTGTAACAAGAAAGAAAGAAGAAGCTAAGAAGAAAAAGCCAAGGAAGAAAAGAATGGGGTTTAGAAAAGTCAGTATTTTTACAATTTTTATTCAATTCATTGAAATCAAATCGTAATGTCAAGAAAATTACATATAAATACTAAAACCCTAAGAATCAAATTTGGGCTTAAAACACTAACTAATAAAAAAAAATTATTTGCTGGCTGGTTCTTTTTGTTAAATTGTTGTATATCTTTTGTTACTCTCATAAGTTGTCTCCAAACGATGAATCGTGAACTAAAATGTGAGTTGTGATACAAGGTTGTGTCTTTGTGAAGAATTCTACCAAGTGATTACAAGTTGTGGTAGCAAGACAATAGCACTGTATGTTCAATTTAATTTAATTTATTATCATGAATTTCTTGTCCATCAGATTTAACTTGGTAATGCTAAGTAACCTGCTAAGAGGCTTTTATGATTTGCTGAAGATCGCCAAGGAATTCTGAAATAGCAGATTCATATTTTTAAAACGCTTTTCTTGTGGAAGGCAAAATGCAAAGAAATCTTTAAATTAAAAGTGGGAAAAGTATTTCCAAAGCGGTAACTTACCTATGGCTATATTCCAAAAAATTTGTGTGCAGTTTGTCCTTGAGTGATGATCACATAATTGAGAGGCTCTAACCTTCAACTTTGTTGAAAAACTTTGTAGAAAATAGAAAAAATAAAATATTATTTCTAGTGAACTTTAATATAAATAAATAGCTAATAAGAAAAAAGGTAACAAGTTTGCGAGGGTTGAGCAAGAAAAAAATCTTTGATTGCCTTTCATGTTGAGAATATTTTTTCCATATAGTTATAAAAAAAAATATGTAAATTTATTAAGAAAATATAATGGGTATTTACCAAATTTTACTGGTACAATTACAAGCTTCTAGTTTTACCTACTTTAAAACCTTCTCAAGACCATGGGTTAGCAGGTTTTGGGTCAATCCACTGCTCCAAACCAAGTTTATTAATTATGATTCTAACTATATTTGTCTTCTTACAATTTGATTTCATCAAATCCTTAATTTAAAATTGTTAAAATTACCAATTTATAATCAATATTTAATATTTAAGAGATTGTTTGGAAATACGGGTCAACCCGTGTTTCCAAAAAATTTAAAATAAAAATTTTAAATTTTAAATTTTTAAATTTTGAATTATTTTGATGTGCTGATCTTAAAAATAATTTTTACAAAATAAAAATATCAATTTAATATATTTTAATATAAAAATATTTTAAAAAAATAACCATATTTCAAAAAAAAAAAAATCAAAAACTAATAAAATTAGCTCTTATCGGCGTAAATTCGGTATGATCATGCAAAGCCGCGAATTTACATCAATTTTATTTTATGAGTTTTAATGGAATATAAATACTAGCTTATTTAACTCCGCTTCCTCCCAAATTAAAGCAAAAAAACCCCAGCGCACTTCTCTCTCTCAAACCACTTCACACCCATCGCTCTCTCCCTCTTTCTGTTGTGTCGTTGGATCAAAAAGCTTGGTCGTCTAAGGGTTGGTGCTGGTAATTTAGTATGCAACTTTTTCTTTTTTGTTTATGTGGTTTCTGGATTGCCTTTTGTTTCTGTTCGTGTTTTGCTCCTGTGTTTTTATTCACTTGACAGCCTTTGTTTTTTTTACTCTTCTGTCATTCGGCCTCCTGTTTTATTTTCTTTTAAGCCAGCGTTTTCACATTCGTGGCCCAGGACTTCATTGCGCACGCTAAATTTGGGTATATAAACTATTTTTCCTTGAATTTTTATCTCGGGTGAACCTCTATCTTTGTCTTAGGATTTTGTTCTTCTTTTTGTTTTTTGTTTTTCTTACTTTCATTGCCTTCGTTGCTGGTGTGGGTTTTGATTATGTTATTTGCGTTTTCTGGTCACCTTTTCTTCTATTTGTTGGACTGTGCAGGAGTTTTCTGGGGTTCTTGGTTTTGTTTCTGTGGTGTCTGAGAGAGAGTTCTCCAGCTGTGGTTTGCTCTCTGCTTGATTGGTTTCTTCACAAGGTTTATTTTCTTTCTTTCTTTGGCTGCTCTCTTAGTGTTTGCTTTTTTTCCTCTGAGATTTTGCTGGAATGCTAAATTGCTAAACTCTGTAAAATGGAGGTGCAAAACAGTTCATTGTTTATTCTTGACCACCCTTTTCTTTTCTTTCAAAATAGCACGGGGAACAATATTCCCAATGTCTTTCAGAGTATTGGTAATGAATTTCCTTGCCTCGTGGCATTTCTTTTTTATTTTTAGGTTTATTGTAATGGAATCGAAAGGAAGTGAAATCGATGAATTTGAAAAGGCATTGGAATCTGCCTTGGATGGAAGCACAGAAGAAGAGGAAGAAGATGAAAACGAAGAAGGAGAATATAGTGATGACGATGGAGAGGAAGAAGATGATGATGATGATGATGATGATGAAGAAAATGCTTTGGATTCAATGGAACAAAATCAACAATTTGAATATGAAGCTCTTGCCGAGAAAAAACGAAAAACACTAGCTGATGCCAAGGGGTTAGTTACAATAACTATTTGCCTGCTTTACTTCGCATTGTGCTTCTTCTTTTTTATTAGTTTCTTGAGAACATAGTTTTGGTTGTGCTGTGTTGTGGATGTGCTTATTATTTCTTGTTGTTTAAATGATGAGGATAGTGAAGGGTCAGCGAAGAAGGCAAGGCAAGAGGACATGACTGGAGCTAGCTTGGCTGAAATAGAGGAGATAATGAATTTTGGTATGCGAAAAAAGAGACGACGACGAATGGTATGGCATTTGTTTCAGGGTTGATTGCTATAATTAGTTTTTACCTAGGTGTGAATTGTTTTATGTGGTTGTGTTTATTGAATTAGAAGCATGTGCACAATTGAATTCATTCTTTAGCTAATATTAGAGAATTACTTTAGGCAAAGTAGTCCACATTGTTTTGTTTTTTTTAGTGGTTGGCGAGAGTTAAGTGTTCTGCATGTGCTTTTTTGATAGGAGTATAACCTTAATCAATGTTGCTGCTTGTTAAGGTTTTATGGTATTATTCCTATTTAAAATCAGCTTGGATGGTTCAAACTCACGTGTGGCATTCATTGAATTTGATGTGTGTTGACATCAATCCACTTGGTTTTACTTATGCTATATGTATGCATTAATAGTGTCTGTTTTCTGTTTATTACGTGTTTTTCGTGTTGTTCTTATCCTGTACCTTTATGCAGCCCAAGAGAAGAGGCAGGCGGAAGGGATCAAAAAACAAACTTAGCCCTGAAATTACACGGATGTTGGGTGATGCTACTCTTCACTATGCTCATGGTAATTATGAAGAGGTAAAGGTGCTTTATCAATCTTAACTTCTGTTGCTACAATGCAGTTTTGGTAGGTTAAACTTGAAGTTGCAGTTGGTGGCTCTATGTGCTTGATAGTGGCCATATGAATTACTGAATAAGAGATTTAAATTGGTTGAGAAATGAAAAATTCAGTAGGTCAACCATAACTTTGCAGTCAATCTGTCTATAAGCTCGCCCTTGGCATATATGGATTACTTTCAATAGATTTAAATTGGTTGGGAAATGAAATATTCAGCAGGTCAGTCATGACTTTACATTCTATCTTTTGTATACATTGGTACTTGTCATATATAAATTTTTTGTAATAAATTCAAATTGATTGGGAATGTGATATTTAGAAAGTTCTTATTAATGAAATATGTTTGATAATGATAATTGGTGGGAAAATAAAGGGATCAGTTAGAAGGGGGAGAGATAAATTGAGATTACAAGATCAGGCTTCTGCATGTTGATTTTGTTGCTAGATTCAATTTTTCATATAAACTCTTATCTTTTTACCTAAAGCTATATGTTTCTACTTTATCAATTCATCTTGGTTTCAGGCTTTAACAGTTTTGAGTGAGGTTGTTAAACGAGCACCGCTAGTGGCTGACTCATACCATACACTTGGACTTGTCCATAAAGCCCTTGGAAATACTGAAAAAGCCATGAAATTTTATAGGATTGCTGCATTTCTGAGACCGAAAGATTCATCTTTGTGGAAACTACTTTTTAGCTGGCACGTGTAAGCTCTCTTAAATTTGACATTATCATGTGGTCTTTTGAATTTGATATGACCAATATCTTTTCTTGATGGTGCTCTGAATGCATTGCAGTAAACTGAATTCAATTGATAGTATATGCTTGATCTAGATCACTGCTCTTTAAGTTTTGGAAATTTGCACCTCATTCAGCTTACTTGGAATTCTGAGTGGCTGTCTGAGTTTTAGTTTTCAAACTGTACTTGCTGCTACTCGGTGATTTTTCCAAGTTCACATTTTCAGACTGTACTTGCTGCTCCTCATCAGCTTATCAGGAATTCTGGATGGCTGTGTAGGTTTATTTGAGACTGAACTTGCTGCTAGTTGGTAATTTCACCTGGTTCAAATTTTGATTGGTACACATAGCTATTGAGATTCCTTATTTGCTGATTTGAACTTGAATTCACAAATAACTTACATTTATGAAAAGAATTTCCTGTAAGAATCTACACTGGATCAAGTAGTCTTTATAAGTGAATTATTTTGTGTCGTCGTTAAGATGGGAAGATGACTTTTCTAATCTGTTTATTCATGTTCAAATATTAAATCCTTGTTATGAAAAAAATAATCAGTTGCTTGCTTGCTTGAATAATTAGCAAAAACTTTTTGTACAAAAATATTATAATAGAAGCATAAACTTACAGGATCCATAAAGGCTCAGTTCCTATAGAAGCCAGTGGAGACTATTTATGTTGTATTAAGGTAGTGAACAGCACCAGCCAGGAATCATTTCCCTTTCACTATTTATCCTATTTACTGTTGGTCACAAAATTGCCTGAATATACCTTTCCTCCTCAAACATTCCACAGATAGCATTGAGCAGAGCCTTATAGATTCAATCATTATTTAGAACATCATGGGCATGCTGTAAAGTTAACTAAATTTGGTTTCTCCTCATTATGGTTCTTATGTTTGTTGAATACATTGCAGAGAACAAGGAGACATAGCTCGAGCATGGAAGTGCCTATCTAAAGCTATAAGTGCTGATCCTGATGATATTAGTCTAAGATCCCTTCATGCATTATTTTATGATGAACTTGGAGATCATCAAAGAGCTGCTGAGTCATATGAACAAATCGTTCGAATCTGTCCTGAGGATGTTGAAGCAATAAAGACAGCTGCAAAGGTTTTCTTTCAGCTTTGTTCATAATCCCTTTATTCAATATAATTATGTTTACATGTGCAATTGTAATCCGATTATTTGGTTTGTTTTAATTAGCTATAGCAATGTGGTAGCCCTTGAGCTCTAGTTCTTTGCAATAAGGTCATTAGAGTAGGTTATGAATATTAGCAATCATGAGGAAAGAACAAATAGCAGCTAGACTATGTTATTGAAAGATTGTTATAATGCTTACTTCCTATCTAATTTTGTTTTTCTTGGTGGTCCACATTGAAGAGACATAATGGATTCTCATAGAATAACTGGAGAAGGAATTAAGAAGGATGTTTCGGTTTCATTACACCAAGTTACTTAGATATGTGTTAATACAAAACCAATCTGAGAGGGTAAAGAAGTTTATCTCATCAGTCTTAATTTGATGTGGTGACCTAGTGAGACTTCACTTATTCAAGTATAGTTAGGTTTTTAAGTAACATTTTTATGTTTTCTTTTATTTTTTTCTTGTCTTTGAAAATTACTTTGGTCTATTGATAATTAGGTTTCATGCGACCAAATGCAAATAGGTGTGGTTGTGAGAGCAGCTACTTAATATAACTTTTTTTTATGTTTGAGGTTTCATTTGTGATCCTCACCCTTAGTGTAAAATGTTTTCCACAAAAAGACTCGTTTCATAGACCTTCAGTTCACCATGGCACACAATGAAAATTTTTCTTCACAGATAATCATTGTAGAGCTGATAACAAATACCCATTAATGGTGCTCTTCAATTATTTTACCAGAAGCCTTTGTCAGTTACTGTGTTTTCTTGTCATTCGGCTTAGTTTTTACTTGCACAGCATTTTCCTGGATTGGAAATGTTAAATGTACAAATATTTCCATGTAAAAGGAGTGGCTATGGCTGTTTCCTCTTATTATTTCTGTAGCATTCTCTTTTTCTGGTTCCACATTTTTTATTTGTCTATTTTCTTTTCCGTGAAAACTTTTTATGACCAGCTCAGCTTGTCTCATTATTTTTTGTAGTCGGTTTTTAGGAGTTCATTTGTTTCTTTCTTTCTGTTCAGATGTACCTCAATTGCGGTCAGATTAAACGATGTGTAGGCATTTTGGAAGATTATCTCAAGGGTCATCCATCTGAAGCTGATTTAAGTGTAATCATTTTGCTGGCTGATGTATTCATGGAAATTGATGCACATAATAATGCTCTTCAGCATATTGAGCATGCTCAGATGATCTACTATTCAGGAAAAGAACTGCCTTTGGAATTAATGATTAAAGCAGGAATCTGCCATGTTTTCCTGGGAAATATTGAGAAGGCAGAGGTTTGTTGCTTTAGAATATCAAATGTTGAATTCTATCATTACAATCCCAAACCCTTATAATCCATAATATTCCAACTTTATCACTTCTCAAAGCATCTGCTGGCAGATAACGGGATTGTGTCTCATGTCAATCAGTTTGCTAATTTTTACTTTTTAATAAATTGTTTCTTTTTAACCAGCCATTGCATTTATCTGGCTAGGCTCAACAATGGAAACCTAATAAAATCTTCACGCTTTTTGGAATCTAAAATAACAAACATCTCTATAACTTGGAAGATTTAGGGTTCATTTGTTTGGCATAATACTTGATGAAATTTTCTTGTTAAATCTTGATCAGTCTCTTGTGCTAATTTTCTAAACTTCTGATTTCATTTTTTTTTGGTATGTTATTTAAGAAATAGCTGCAAAATACAATTTTAAGAATTTGACAATTGAAGCCATTCAAGTATCTGGGTTACTTATTTCGATCCTGTTAGAAAGATATAGATGTTTTGGAGGCCTTGATAACTTGTTCTAGTTCTACCACAGAAGCTATTTTATTTGCTTAAGTATTTATATATCTGTATTGTGAAAGACATTTTTACAATCTCTTTCTTTCATACCACATTTTTAATCTTGTCAACCGTAATACGGCCATTTTAATCCAATTGGGTGCGATTGTAGTTTTAATGGTTTGGAGCATATGTATTCTTCTTGCTACTGATTCCTTTTTCTTGATTTTTAGATTCACTTTAGTGCACTACAACAGGAGAATTTCTCCATTCATCCTGAATTCATTACTAAAGTTGCTGACGCATTTATGAGTACTGAGTGTTTTCACTCTGCGTTGAAGTATTATCATATGCTGGAGTTGAATGTTGGAGCTGACAATGTAAGGGGAAATTCTAAAATTCCTCTATATTTGATTTGCATAGAAAAAATGTGCATTGCCTTCATTTTAATTTAGTTTTAAAGACACTTGTGATCATGTTAAGCACAACATATGCTTGCGATGATCTTGGTATCATTTTAAGCACAGCATACACTTGTGATGATCTTGATTAAAAGAGCTTGTTTTGTAACCAAGTGAATGCTCTCGTGATCACATTTAAACAGAAGACATAAATGAACTAGTAAATATATTTGCTCTGCCTTTTATACTTTTGAAATGCTATTTTTGTACTGTAAAAGTGTGAACCGTTCAATTACCTGTTTAGAGCCAATCTGTTAATAGAACAACCTGCCAGCTTCTTTATGTTATTCATACAAACTGATAGGAAGTTAACCAAGTTTCCATCAGAGATACAATTTTGGCAAAAAAATAAAATAAAATAACAGGAATAAAAGACAGAACTCCTTCCTACACGGCTACACCAATTAGTCATTCTTGTCTTTGTTTGGTCTCATATGTAGTGGAATGCTTATTCCCATCCACAACTGCATGGCTATATTACTGAAAAATTTATGCAAGAATGATGAACTGGCTTCTCTCCTGTTCTTCTCACACTTCTGGTGGTTGTTTTGATAAAGCTTTCAACATTTTTTAATTACTGAGCCAAATGATTGAGAAATAACAAAAGCATCTTTGAACATGCACATGCACACGCACACGCACACACATTGTATGCAGATTTAATTGTTGATCCACACTCATGTTGATCTTTATATTGCATTTTCCTCTATAGGAGGGCGAAATCCATGTGAAAATTGCTCAGTGTTACTTATCCTTGAATGATCGTGCAAAAGCAATTATGTTTTTCTACAAAGGTAACATCATCTCACAAGAAATACAGATTTTATTTTTGTTGGAATTGTATTTCACCATACATTTTCTATCTCACCCCTCTTTCTTTTTTTTCTTTTTTTTCCCCAAAGAGAGTTTTCTGTGGTTGATACAGCTTTGTTGTTTCAGGATGCTGTTTCTCTTGTGCTTGAACTAGGACTTTTCGTGTTGAACTAGGTTGTGTGAACTGATTCATGATGATCTGAATCCATATTTCAAGACCCCCACTTGATTTTTATTGTTGTGTTATTTTGTTTATTTGGTATTTATATGTGTACAAGGAGAAGAGTTTTTCCTTTCTAGTCATCCAGTGTCCAAGTTCTCTGTGAATTATAAATCTACCATGCAAGTAAATGTATAAACGAAGTTTGAAAGGACAAGATTCACTTGCTAGAATGACTGAATTAATTGGCAGAATCAGCTGGTGTAGAAAGAGGGGATATCATGTTCCTTGGAATTGTTTGTTCAAAAAATCCTCATATCAGATTGATGAGCCTTATTAAATGATTCGCAGTTTATGTGATTACTTTAACTTCGAAGGAACAACCTATAAAGAATTTTTATTTTTATCTTGGAACCAACTGTAGGAAATTTAGTCATGCTTGCTAGAAGATTCAAAGGCCCTGAAAATGCTATGAGGTGTCCAAATGGTTGAAGTAATATGTAGGAAGATGTTGTAAATGCAGCCCTTAATAATAGGATGATGATTTATTTGATATAATGTATGACTGGTCACTGGGGCCATGTTTTGTTTTTGTTGGTCCAGTCTATTTCTCCTCCCTTGTGCACTCATTCCATGAACATTCTGAACTTAATTGTTTGTCAAAACATTTTTATCTCAAAACTTGAGCAGGGTCAAAAAGAATGTGATAGATATGTTTATGCTCAGTTCATGTTGAGGGATAACATGGGAGTTGTTAAAAGAGGTGATTTTATTCATGAAATCACTCTGCCTCACAAAATGCTACGGAATTATGTCATCTTTGTGGTGTCTTGGTGCTTGTGTACGGTGGAAAAATTCAAGAAATTTCTAAAAACAATATCCATTGATGCATTAGTTGTGGGATAGAGTCATTGTCTTGGCATTTTCATGGCATTCCTTGTCAGAGGCTTTTAGTTCTTTATCCAAAATTTAGATCAATTGGAGTACACCTAAAATTTTGATATCAGTCAGAAATGGTTTTGTAGTTTTTGGTTTTCTCATTCAGACAGTGTCTTGTTCTGCTTCCTACAATTTCTTTTGACTTTTAACTTTGTCAATAAATTTTCTGTCAAAATAAGAGTTAAGCAAATAGAAAATAAGCTAAATGCATTATTAAGGAAATGAAGGCTATATGATTTGAGGATGAACAAGAGTTATGGTAATCGGAAAGATTTTGCCTTGTGCAGCATAGGTATGTGAATGCACATGCTAAAGAGTGAGTCGATTTGTTGATGATAGGGATGAGATATGTTGAAGGTGCACTAGCAATATCATTGGTTGAAGTTAAATGGCTTGAACCATGCAACAAAAATGGCCTCTGGACTAGGAGGAATGTTAGTTGATATGAGTTTTGGGTCAAGGATTTTGTGCTGATGTTCAATTGGAAGAATTGTCTCCAAACCTTTTGTGATGGCACAGTTTGATGCATTCTTTGGTAGTGGAATTTGCATATATAATATGGATTCAGATATTTGGCCTTTCATTATTTCTCTTTTAAGCTGCACTCTTGGCAGTTAAGCAAGTTTTTTGGCTGATCAATTTCACTCTTCAGCTTTGCCCATGCTCAAAGATAGCATTGATGCCCGAGTGGCTTTGGCGTCGCTCATCCTTGAAGATGCTAAAGAAGATGAGGCTATTTCTTTGCTTTCTCCTCCCAAAGATTTGGGTAACATTGTTTTGATACGTTTTACTCTTTACTTCAAAATAGTTCACTTTTGGGAAAGCACTAATTATCCTTCTTTATCTCATGTTTTATATATGCAGATTCTCTCAATTCTAATTCCTACATGCAAAACCCATGGTGGCTTGATGGGAAAATAAAACTAAAGCTTTGCCACATATATAAAGCCAAAGGGATGCTTGAAGACTTTGTTAATACAATATCACCCTTGGTCCGTGAGTCACTCTATGTAAAAACCCTTCGTCCAAAGGTAATTTTAATGCCATACAATATAAGAAACCTGTAACATTAACTCTTTGTCCCTCTGACTCCTTTCTTCTAGATGTCTACTAGTCTTCACAGAAGGTCTAATCTATCCGATCTTGGCTTGATTCACCATCTGCACTCAGATGTTTAAACATATTTTTAATATTTTCTTATCAGTGACAGGGCTGTGGAAGTTGTTTTATCACTATTTTATGCAATATGTGCACTTCCTTGAGAACCTGACTTCATAACTCCTCAAATGTATTTACAACCTGCAAGCCAATGCATTTTAGCATTGGAAGTTAGAATCATTATCTGCATTTATGGGTTCATTAATGGTCTGCACTGGGCTAAAGTAGCTGAGAACACATGCAGCCGTACTCATTGAATATGTCCATGTTTAATTTTCGTTCTAGTTTGTAGACACCATTTTCTCTGCAAGTGTGGACTGATTGATTCTTGTCTAACATTAGGTGAAGAAAAGGCTGACAATAAGTGTTCTGCGTGAAAGAATCAGTATTCTGAATGTTCAGGAAAATGATGATGTTTTTGGAGAAGTGAGACCACTGGCATCTAAATCAGATCTGTGAGTTTTGATTTTGCTATGCACAAACCCCCCCCCCCAAAAAAAAAAAAAAAAAAACAAAAACAAAAACAAAACTTTCAGCGCATAGTTTGGGTTTCTGTACCTCTAATCTTTGTTCGAGTTCGTCATCTTGGCATCCATATTTAGTAGTGTACTTTTTTTTTGGTTTTTGAAAGAGTTGTCTCAACATGAGATTAAATTTTTCTCATCAGAAGACATGTTTGGAGGCAGCAAGAATATAGTAATTCATCTCCTAGAAGTGACTCATGATGATAAGGGTGTTTTCACAGTATATCCAAAGGATTCAGAAGCCTGAACTTGCTCAAACATTGTTTAGTTGAATAGTTTATATATATATATATATATAAGATTGCTTAGTGGATCGAATAGGTTGGGGAGAATTATGCTATACATAGAAGTGGTGTTGGTCTGAGTTGATGCCTTTTTTATGCTTTCAAGTTGCTAGAATGGTGAACGCACCTTTTTGTTTTTCTTGGTGTCTGTAACAATGTTTGCAAGGCATTGCTTTGCCTTTGGATTTTATTTATTTTTGGGTCTGTTTGGACTGCTGCTATATCATCATCAGAGTTGTAGTCTTTTTATCATGTGCCATTTCTGACAAAGCATGTGGTACTCATAGGTAGATAATGATTACGAATTAATGTTAAAGTCTAGATGGCAACTATCATAATTCAAGTGCATGCACTAGGTTTTATAGCTGGTTTCTCCTTTTTTGATAGGTTTATTTTAGGCACTGGTGAGGTTGAGTGAAGGTGGACAGTACAAGGTGAAGCACAGAAATAAGAAACAACATTAGTAAAATCACAAATCAAGATTACATGAAAATCAAAGCAAAAGGTTTGGATCTTGGTGAAAGAGTAGAAACAAAATCTTTCATATTTAGAAGATAGTGGATGCTGGTAAACGTATAGTTTTTTCATGCATGGGGTCAGTGATGGGTCTGTGAGATAAATAGGCAGACAATTAAGAAAAAGACCTGTTCAATTGGTTAGATTATCTTAGCTTGGGCTCAGAAGTTAAAGTACGGAAATTTATTGTTTACTTTCAGATTCTTATTGCTATTTTTAATTTTACACAGCATTTCAGCATTGTTTATTTAATACTTGGACCATAAATAGGGATGGTTGTGTTTGTATTTGCTTTTACCTTCTTATCATGCTGATGGGAGTAGCTAATTAACCATTCACTGATGGATGTATGGAACTAGATTGAGAGCTTGCAGAGCAAGAAAGTTGCTTCAAAAGAAGGAAGAACAGAAAGCAGCTGATAAAGCTGCTGGTATTGATTTGCCTAGTGACTATTCAGATGATGAATCTCTGGTAAAGTGCAACTGATTTTTGTATGACTTGCCCAAGCTTAGTTATTCAATTTACCGGCAAGTACTTGTCACTTGGGCCGGATGAGCTGATATATAATTCTCTTTTTCGTGGTTACAGCTAGAAAACAGAGTTTCTCCTCTGCATGATTTTTTGAAGGACGAAACGCATCATGATCTTATTATAGATGTCTGTATTTTTTTTCCTTTATTTTTATTCATCTATTCCTTATTTTTTATTTTGATTGATTTATTTATTCATTTACTTGAAACTTATTGAATTTGCACTTGCAGTTTGTTTTAGAAACATTGTTAAGGAATTCCACTCATGCTGAATAAAGTCACCTGTGGATATTCTTTTGCTTTCTGATAGTTAGCTCTCTCTTGGTTTGGTACATAGTTGTGCAAGGCATTGCAATCGTTGCAAAGATATTCTGAAGCTCTGGAGATTATAAATCTCACCCTGAGATTGGTTTCTGATAAGCTGCCTGGTGATAGGGAGGAGCAACTTCAGTCTCTTTTAGCTCGTAAGTTTCAGTCCTAGAAAGATGTAAACCCCCCCCCCCCCTGCCGTGCCCCAACTCACACAAACACCCCTCCACTTAACTCTTACTAGTTTTTTTTTTCTTTTCCCCTCTCTTCTGCATTTCATTTTCTTTGGTGCCATCATGAAAACCATTCAAGTCTGCTTTTCCATCAAAAAATAAAATTCTGCAGGTTTTTGGGGTTTAACTGAAGCTGAGTATTTGTTTTCTCAGAAATATCTTTTAACGCCACGGATCCTAAACATGGTTTTGATTATGTAAGATCTGCTATTCAGAAACAGCCGCACAGCATTGCTGCCTGGAACTGTTATTACAAAATAACCTCAAGGTGATTATTATTTTTATATCTTAATGTTAATTTCCTCCACCGTGTTTACCATTTTCTTATTTCATATGGAACATGAAACAGGATGCTGGAAAATTTGTGGAATCTGGTATAATAAAGTGGTGATGTACAAATAGATGCACTTATTCTTGATTATCTTCACAAATTGCTCTCAAATTCTCACAATACTAGAAAGTTCTTGACTATGTAATTTTAGTCTATCAAATCACACATGCAATTTTTAATATATGTTGATTGAAACATACGTCTTGAATCTCCCTAAGCTTGTGCTTACTAGTGCCTCTCTGGCATACTATCTGTGTACTTTGACTGATGTTTACCTATCATCTCACTTGCCAAACAAAAGGAAAAGGTTTGTTTCAGTTTCATTCCTTTTGTTTTCCTTCTTTTTGCTTGTGGACATAGGACTTAGTGACCTTAACGTTCGCATGGTATTTCACACAGCCTGAAAACACGAAATCCCAAGCTGGAGTTTGTTCATTTATACGACCACATGCATTTTTGTTTACATCTTGTTGTTCATTCATGGATTTCTTATGATATCATAGATTGGGAAAGAGCCACTCAAAGCATGCCAAATTTCTACGTTACATGCGAAACAAACATAAAAGGTGTGTTCCACCTATAGTCATTTCTGCTCATCAGTTTACCATGCTCAGCCATCATCAAGATGCTGCAAGAGAATACCTAGAAGCTTATAAACTGATGCCAGAATGTCCTCTAATTAATCTGTGTGCGGGTAAGGCTTTCTTCTATTTTTGTTTGACAATTTGTTTATACTTGCAGTATTATTAGATTATACAGTGATAGATGATATTTTTATTTTCAATTTATTTTGTTTTCCATCTTCAGGAACTGCCTTGATCAACTTGACCCTTGGATTTAGACTCCAAAATAAGCACCAGTGTCTTGCACAAGGCTTGGCATTCCTCTATAATAATTTACAGCTAACAGAGAATAGCCAGGTATGGTTTATTGTCGTTTGTACTTGATTTTAGTTACTTTATGTCATTCTTGCTTTTTGTGGGTTTGACACTTTTAATACCTGCTTGAGATTGACTAAAATTTCTTCATGTCTTGATAAAAAAAAAAAAAATTGGTATTGTAGAATCCGTTGGTGAAAAGGAGGTCAAAGAATGTAAATGAAGTTACTGACACAGTTTCATACCATTTCTTATTATTAAAGCATCTATATTGCTGTATATAGGGGAAGGAAAACAGAACTGGACCTAACACAACAATTAGCCTTTTACATGCGCCCACATGATCTTGTATGCACAATAAATTGGTGTTCCTTTAATATGATCTTGCTTGATTATTAATATGTCCATGCAATTAATTTTAATCCGTTAGTCAAATAATGGTTGATTTTTCAAACCTGCTGAAATTGGGTTAGTTTCCAATTAAAATCATTGACAACCAAATTGCAAAAGCTTTAGTCATGATCTTGAAGCTATTTCTAATGGACCTAATGCAGCAGTTGGATTCCTGGCATCAGTTTCAATGTTTGTTGGCCATTGATTCAATTATGTATTTGTTGCTTGTTATTTCTGTTTTTCATCACAACTTAATTTTAGCCCCTAATTCCATTTTCCTACTTGCCCACAGCTGAGTTACCATAGAGCTTCCATTGTTTTATACATATACGATCTGCTACTATCTTCTAGATTTTGTTGGGCTCTATTACCTTGCATGCATTTCAGTGATCTTTTGATTAATGTATAAAAAATTAATAATGTTTGTCGGTACATGAATATCACACATGCCCTTGTGTTTTGGGTGGTTAGGGGGATTTTAAAGAACTGAATGGTTACCAAAACTTTTTTTTCTCTCCCTAATAAAGCCACCTTTTAGATCGTGGGCGTTTCCTAACATTAGATTCGAACGTGCATCGTCCTTCAACTGTCAGGCTACTGAGAGAGTTGCTAAACTGTGTCAAGTTGTTCTTTTCATCTACTATTATAGACCTTCACCTTGAATGCACTTTTTCTGCCGCTATTATTCTGTTGAAGTTTCTGTATTTTCTTGTGGCGCTTGAATACTAGCAACTCTGGCTGCTAATCACTTGTGTGCACAAATGCTTGGATTATTGAAAGCAATATATGATCAATCTAGTTTCCGCTTTCATGGATTTTTGTTTGTAAAATGGTGTGCTAAATTACTATATCTGCACCTTGCAGGAGGCATTATATAATATCGCCCGTGCCTATCATCATGTTGGACTAGTGTCTCTAGCAGCTTCATATTATGAAAAGGTGCTTGCAGCTTGCGAGAAGGATTACCCCATTCCGAAACTTCTGAATGAGAATTCAGAAATGGAAAACATGAAACCAGGTTACTGTGACCTGCGCAGAGAAGCTGCTTATAATTTGCATTTAATATACAAAAACAGTGGAGCATTTGATCTTGCTAGGCAGGTCTTGAAAAATCACTGCAGTTTCTGACTAAACATCCCTGACACTGACATCAACTGGTTTGCAAGAATTGCAGGTCATCTTTTTTGCACATATAGCTCTCTAGACCGAACATCAGATTAGTAAAGTTATGTGGAGATGATCAGATTGCTTAGGTAAATTTGTTATTTAACTTCTTTCAACTTTTATTTTATTTTATTTTATTTTGTACTTTTCTCTGGCATGGAGTTTCTCTGGGGTGCCATTTTCAATATTCTTAACTGTACCCACCCAAAGAAGAGGATTTGTCAGCAGAAACTTTACTACCATTTAGCAAACCGGGTATGGCTCTTCGAGCTATCATCAAGAGTGCATGTGGCAATATGCTGGATGACAAACAATTCTAAAATAATGTGGTTTTAATTTAAAAAAAAAATTAAAAATTACATTCTTTTGTATTAACTCAAGTAAACTTGCCTAACATAAGATCTAAGTTTTGAGTTAAGATAATGATTAAACTGGATTTAATAATTTTGGTTTGATGAAACCCAGCAATCGTATACTTAAATGATCAAATTTGTTCCTAAGCTGAAAACGTGGAAAAAAAAAAATCCGTCGGTAAAAAAAGGCAAATCAAATGATAAAGAAACACAATACAACATGATCGTTATCTCAAACAAATTAAAAAAAAAAAAATAGTTATATCTAACCAATTCAACCTTAAAGTGATGGCTTTTAAAAAAAAGGTAATCTTATTTATTTTTGTATTTTAAAAGTGTTTTTAAAAAAGATTAAATTTTTTTTATTTTCTTTTTATTTTAATTTAATATTTTTTTGGTGTTTTCGAATCATTTTAATGTATTGATATTAAAAATAATTTTTTTAAAATTAAAAAATATTTTTTAAATAACTAAATCAAACTTTTAAATTATTTATCAAAACTTTTAAATTATTTATCAAAAACTCTTGAATGATAAAGAAATGAAAATCTGGTTGCGCACTACTCTTGGGAGTGCAATCTTTGACAAATTTTTTTTTTTATATATATTATTATTATTAAAAGTTGTGTAGTTAATTTATTTCATTTTATTTTTAAGGGTTGCGTTATTTCTTCTTACCAGTCAAATAACTCTGTTAATTTATTTATTTTTAGATCTCCGTCTCCCTCTGTTATAAGGCTCCGTTTGATAGTATGATAAGAACTGCTCAATTTTTTTTAAAACCTCATTTACCAAAAATTAAAGGTATCCTATGTTTTAAATTCATTTAATTAATACCTTGTTTTGTCCAATGTTTTTCAATGACACCCAGTTTATAACCTGTTTTTTTTTTTTTTTTTTAGAAAAATAGTTATTCACTAAAATTGACAGTATTTACAAATCCTAATGTGAAAAAAACACTTGCACGTAAATAAAATATCTTGTCCCACATGAATTCTTGATTATTGTTTTTATTTACTTTTGATTCAAGGACTGATATCAACAAATATTTTAAAACATATTTTTCTTAATATTAATAAATTATCTCGAATCTTATTATTTTCATTTTATTTTAATAATATAAGACTATTTTTAAAAAATCAATCTTTAAATTAAAATAATTTTCTGACATTACATGCTGGCAGCCAATGCACCTAACAAAGAAGGCACAAGTTGTATCACGAGAGTAAACAGAAGAAATCTCTCTATTTTCTTGAGTTTTTGTGCTTTTCTTACAAGTTGAAAATAAACTAAAACATGAAAGCCATTGAGAAAAGTGACACCTGTTTCTCAGTTTATCCATACATACGAGGTGAGAAACTGGGAATTAGCACAGAGGGTAACCATCGCCTTGATTTATAATATTATTCAAGCCATAACCAGAGAACTGCTTGCTGTTCTTATTGTCTTGAGAAATTGATCACAAATAATCAAACCACTATGAAGTTTTAGGAGAAAATCATGTATCAGACAGTGGCAGTCGCGTGTAATTTGTCCAGTTCATCGTAGAACATTGGGTTTATGGCTATGGGGGAGAAAAGATCCTCCAGAACACCAGTTCTGCTAGATTAACAAGAAACATCTTCAAGGGAATTTTAATAAAGATTTCATGCATGGCATCTCTAATCCCACAAGAACCATTGGAGGTGTTCCTTGATTCTGTTTGGATTGGGGGTCTTGGGGTTTTTGGAACTAAACCAGACACTTTTAAGTTCTTAGAAACTAAACATTTAAGCAGAACCACGTCTCCATCGAGACCGCCATGCTAAGCTCCCATTCACATGAAGAATCATTTCTGATTATGGATTCTGTAAACAGGAGAATAAGGTGACTCCATCTTTACCAGGTATAACGCGCAAGTCTTTAGCTTCAACTGTCACAAAATCTGGATTGGCTACTGCCATAGGAATTTGTTTAGCAGCACAGCGCTCATATACTCTCTCAAGCTCCTCAAGAGCATAGGACGAGGAGCACCAGGGGAGGAATGGAAATATATATATAAATAAATAAAAAATAAAAAGAGTATTGATTATGAGTTTGACTCTGACCATCTGAGGTCTTTCGAGTCTTACATAATCAAAGATTATCAACTGTAAGTCTCCTGATTAGCCCCAAAGGCTCGTTCATGGCCCTTGACACGGCCACTTAGCACAACCGGAGCAAATGAAGTGGTCAATAGGTTATCTACTGATCAAAGATGGTTCAGGTTGAACATAAATCCATTCCAAAATTATGTTCAGAACCAAGGTAAAGAAAAATTACCATCAAATAATACACAAAAAGCATAAAGATCCACATGGGAATCTCTTTGGCTTGTTAGAGACTTCCCTCTTGATCTGACGAGCAGCACATGCCAAGTGCACTGCGGATTTGTAATGTTATGAGTTCATTCATTGCTGTCTTTTTTTGTCTTGAAACAGCAATCAAACACTTCTTTGATCTCCGATCACGGAGCACGAAACTGGACGTGAGAATACATACCACTTGACCATGAAATCAAGAAAGGAAAACTAGCTGTAATTGATTTTTTAGATTAGATTTATTGGGTAGGGAAGCCAGATATTTTCCTGCTGGTTTTATGCAAATGTGAATTATTTGCAGGGGAAGTGAGTTAATCAAAACCCAGCCTTGGCTAAGTACAAACTTGAAGCTTACTGCTATGTTTCTGATTTTTACAGCACAAGAGAACGAAGATCCTTAATTATCAATGAATGAACAAAACAAAAAACAAACAATAAAAAACTAAAACTGTGCATGTAAGACATTCAACTTGCGTTCTCAGATCCAAATATTCATATGCAAAATCGATGAAATATGATACAGAATGATTTCCTTTGAATACCCCCACATGGAAACTCGTACTTCGAAAATTATTAGAGAAAGAAATTTTATTGCATGTGTAAGACAACTAATCAATACTGAAAAGATAGAGCAAAGATCCTTATCTTCCACCCTGCAAAGCTAGGTCATGCAAAATTATTGGTTCCAATTATCCCTTCTGCATGATTCATGCTAAGGATTTTTAAAAGCCAGGTTGTGTTTGATCTCCTCCTATAAATTGCTCCCCCCACTTCTCTATTTCCCACCACCACCATTCAAATTCTCTAGCTCTTGAGCCATCAGTATAGCTTGCATTTTAGAGCTCAGACATGGCTTCAAGAGCACTAGCCTCCACCGCCCTTTTCCTCTCCCTCAGCATTCTGCTCTTCACTTTGGTGAGTTCTAGTGATTGCCAAGGAAACCCTGAAGGCCCTAAACATCAGCCATCACCATCAACAACACCAAAGGTCAAACCACCAAAATCAAAGAGCACTTGCCCTAGAGATACCTTAAAGTTGCAAGCATGTGCGAATGTACTGAACTTGGCGAAAGTTGTAATCGGTGAAAAAGAGAAGGCCACTTGCTGCAGCCTCATTGATGGCCTTGTTGATCTGGAAGCTGCTGTTTGCCTTTGCACTAGAGTCAGAGCTGATCTCTTGGGCCTCATCAAATTGGACATTCCTGTTGCTGTGGAGATCTTGCTCAATGAATGCAATAGGAAGGTTGCTGAAAAATTCAAGTGTCCATCCTCCTAAATTTCCTTCAGTTTAATTAGTCCCTTTTGTTATTTTTCTTTTCACGTCGTCTCTACCTCGTGCTTTTTGTGGACCTTAGCTAGTATGTTTACTGGCCATGCCATAGACATTGCTACATCAATAATTTGTTGCTGTTATTTTCGTGTTGATGGGAAGAGGAAAGACTCTTTGCCTTTCCCCCTCTAATCATCTGTTTCTGTTATGCTAAGAAATTTGCCTCTTTCGTTTTTCTTCTCGTCTTTCAATTTTCTTATAGAGCTATTTACTACATACAATATACTACATGGTGACCTTTCAACTCAAACATGCTAAATAATATTATTTAGAGTTCACATTTTCCTCTCGACTCGGAAAATTTTGTAGAGGAATGTTAAACAATTACAAAAGTGGGCAATTTTATATTGCTATTCAGATGGTTCGTTTACTGCCTTTCCTTTCTCTCTTAATCTGGCCACCTCTTCTTTCATAGCTTCTTTCCTCTTCTTGCTAGCTAGTACTTTTGCTTGCAAACCGCTTATACTAGGGTCCTTTTTCTCCCCTGGTGGTGGAGGCGGTGGCCTTTTGGCTGCTGCATTTGCATTCCAGCCACCGATGTTCAAGCCCGTCAGAGCACCAGCCAAGCCCAATGCTATTGTCCTGCATCATGAAGGCAGGAACCCCCATCACATTTGGCTAAACATATTAGCAAACTCATGTCTGGAGTATTCAATTACAGGTGCATGTAATTTGGAAGTCATTACACCAGATTCATCATAGCTCGTTGTATACAGAAAACATAGATTCATCAACATTATACTATGACCTAAATCAAAAGAAAGATACCCACCTGCGATGGACAAGTTTGTTATCTGAAAATGGCTTGGAATCTCCATGGCAAGCCCTCACTCTTTGAAACCCTGGGGATGGAACAGGAGATGTCTTCTTAGATTTGGAGTAGGTCTTGCCGTGGTAGCTGGTGTTATGTAAAGTGAATGAGCCATGATTCTATCTCAGGGGATTGTCTGAATAGAAAACAGAAAAAGTGGACAGACAAATTTATCAGGTCAATCGTGACATGGCATGAAACCATAGGTGGATAGTATTTTGAGCTCTAGTTGTATTGGGAAATGGATATCCATTGGATGATACTAGATAAGCTTCATTGTTGTGCTTTATGTGGACCCATTTTGTTGCTGTTTTTATAGCTTTGATATCATGCTGTATTGCTCTGGCTTGTGGCCATCCGCTAATAAAAACAACAAAATAAGGGGGGCTTAAAATTGGCACCACAGTATAATTCTTCAGTTGGGGATCAATTTCTAAGAGCTAATTGACATAGTTACGATATTTAGAGTCCGTGCATTGTTGCTTCTATATTTGAAGCAATTATAGAAAACATTATATTTAGTTATATCAAAACACAATTTAATTTTGGTGGTACATATAAATTTATGTTTTGCACGCAAATTTGGTGTGAATTTGGTGAAGCAGCTCTTGTCTACTTTTTGAAATTCAGTATTTACATGCAGAGTGTAATTCACTTGTACTGTTTATGTGAATAATTTTTTTTTAGTGTGTTTATTTTTTGTATGTATTTAAAAAAAAAAAAACTAATTTAGAATGAATTAAATTTACTTACATTGTCATGTAACCAAATTATTTTTTTCCAAAAAAAATAGTGTAAAATGAATTAAATTTATTCGCACTGTAATATCAAAACAATTTTATTTCTGATATTATTTAATTTAATTTTATTGTACGCTTAAAAAATTATAAAACTGTAATTCTTGTCGAATGAATTTTGATACGGAATTGTAAATGGTTTAATGGAATAAAAAAAATAATTTATATAAAGTATTATTTATTTCATGAAATAATAACAATAGTTAAATCTACAATATTTTAATTAAAAATCATCAATATTAATATCTATATTTATATTTTAAACTTTAATTTCAAAAACATTCTTAATCAAATACATTAAATTATTTTTTATTCAATTTCAATTTCAATTTCAACTATATTTTTTATCAAATATTTATTTTTTCAAATCAATCTTAATTAAAAATAATAAAACAAATCTTAATTAAAAAACACCTTTCAAACACTTGAGGACTCACCCTCTATTCCTCGGTAGATTTCGCCGATGCACTAAATTAACATTAGTCTCAGAAAAGAGTTGCTCCGCCTAACACTTGTTGTTCAACTATTTTAAAAGATTTAGGCATTTGATTATCATTGAGCACCAGTCTTTCACATTAGCCAGCTGAAATGGTGAATTTTCTATTGTACTTTCTGGTATTCAGCCAAAAAAGAACCTCCTGTTCAGTTCAGCCATAAATATTCGTGCACCTCAGATTTTGGTCGGATCTAAAAACAATTAAGTAGGGGATCTCTATCTAATCATTCCAGCTAATCACCAGCATATGATCTGGAATTGAATTTCTACTACAATCAACGCAATCAGAGCATTTAGCCAAAGCAAATGTATTAAAATGCAATGTCAAAATTGAAATGCATTCCATATCAAGCTAAAAATTTCAAGATCTTGTAAACTGAGAAGGTTGTTGTACTTCAGGCGACACAAAAGGCTGCAATAAACAGAATTAACTTTAAAGACATAACTAAGTTTCAAGTAACAACTCAAAGTAGTAGACTGCCACAGAAAATCGACATCGGAGCTTAATTGATGGGTGAATGTTTTCACTCGTCATCTTCATCATCAGCAGCTGAGTTGAAGGTATTCAATCGCTCAACCAACTTCTCTTTCCTTTCCTCGTAGGTTAGCTTCTTCAAGTTGTACCTGAATACACCAACAAAATCAATGCTAATGAAAATGTGTAAACGTGTAGCTCCATGCAAAAATGGCATGAGAAGCTGAACGAGTGAAATACACAAAGCAAAATCAGGCTGATGATTGCAGTAAATACACTGGTTGAAGATATAAACACAAATCAAAATAAGCATTGTAGAATTCAACAAAATAGCAACAAACCTCTTGTGCTCCTTGGGTGGCTGCTTCTCTGATTTCTTGGTTGTTGGATCTGCACGAATAGCAGCATGAACCTTCTTGTACAATGCCTCCATACAATCAGCATCAATTTCTCTCTTGATGTACTCACTAAAGTGAGTCTGGTATTTCTCAGGTTCATCCTCCATCAAAGTCTGGGGTGAAGAAACGCAAACTAAACAATCAAGAACCATAATACAAAATATACAAGCACAATTTCTGATTGACGCAATTTTATGATGTTGAAACAACATGTTAAGGAAAAGTTTGTGTTAATTTCAACTAGCCAGTATTACCCTCATGTATGCTGCAACATGTCCACCATAAATATATTTCCGGTGAACTTCAGCATCGAGCTGCTTATTGTCCTTTCCAAAGCCAGCAAACCTCTTTTCACTGTGAGGAATATCCAAACCACCATCAAGAGCTCCCTATAACAGCAAACAGCACAAATTAGTTAAATGAAAAACATCAAAGGCACGATTCCACGACCACGAATAAATGATGTTGTGCACTCACATGTATAACAATGAAATTCAAAGAGACTAAATGAATATCCTGAACTACAAATACAAAAAGCACAGCCAAGCGCATAAAATATTTACTTCATGGAAAGGAATACAAAGGTCAATCCATCAAAATGGATGGTATACTGAAAATGTCAACTGCAACTTCTAATCAAATAAAACCAATGAGAGCAATATTTCAAGTATAAATGCATTTACACATCTTCCACATAATTGACAAAATTGACTGCATGAAATCTTTAAATAAATATTATACTATAGTGATAAAATATTTTATCACAGAACACTCTCAGAACACAAATTATGAAAAAGGGGGGTTTGGATAGAATATCTTAATATACCTTGAGAGCACCAAAGACACGATTTCCAGTTGTAGTTCTTACTAACCCAACATCAAGTAGGGCACGAAATATTTCAAGTATAAATGCATTTACACATCTTCCACATAATTGACAAAATTGACTGCATGAAATCTTTAAATAAATATTATACTATAGTGATAAAATATTTTATCACAGAACACAAATTATGAAAAAAGGGGGGTTTGGATAGAATATCTTAATATACCTTGAGAGCACCAAAGACACGATTTCCAGTTGTAGTTCTTACTAACCCAACATCAAGTAGGGCACGAAATGGCCTCCTGGTGTCAGCTGGTTCAACTGAGAAATCCTCGCCAGTGGCCTAATACCCAAGATCTTAGTCAAAAACTTCTTGGAACACTCATTTTTTTAAGTAAATAGTATGATAAAAAAGAATAAAGTCAGTTTCATCAATGAAGAAGGATCCTTTATCCTGAGAGTATACCTCAACATTGCCCTCATATTCCTCATCCATCTCAAGCATTTTCAACACGCGGCGAGCCAAGAGAAGTCCGGTACAGTAAGCTAATCGGTTTCCAAATAAGCAAAAGGTTAGAGCCATGTGTGTATCAAGGAAGCTCACATATTGAGGAAGCTCATAGTTCTCAGCTAAATAATTACCTGCTGCATAGTTTGTAAGACCAACTTCAAGCCCATATCGAGGAAGTTCATGAGCATAAGCAGAAGCAAGAACAGTATCTCCAGTAATGCTAGCTGATGTTATTTGTGCAACAATGTCCTTGTTGCTCTAAATACAAGATGTTAAGGAGCCAAACCTATAAAACACAATCTAAGACATGAAGTTCTTTTCCACATTCCATGTTGAGCAGGAGCAGACACCTACACCTATAAAGTAAACAGACTTTCATGCAAGTACATTCACATGCCACTATATTAAGACCTAATGGTGCAATTCAGAGACAAAAGGACTCATTTCATGTCAACACCATGCACAATTCATACCCATATTTAAAAGAAAATGCAGATTGGCCCCCTTAAGATACCCAGTATTCTACTTCAACAGTTACCAAATACAGTAAATAAAGAACCCAAGAAAAGGTGGCTAACCAGCAAAAAAAACACAGTAATAATATATATATATATATATATATATATATATCACAACACGTTAAAAAACATACAAAGGATACAAATCGGACAACAAATCGATACTTGGGCGTATTGTACTTGTTCTTGTCCTGATTAATCAGTCGAATCCTAGCCCTGTAGTCAGTCTTCCCCTCTACAACAAACAATTCCCATTCACTTTCAATAAAGCAAGAAAAAACAACAAAAAACATTAAAGCAGACGAACTTTATCAACACACTATATCTAATAAACAAAAAAGTGACAATCTTTACCTCTTCTTCTCTTAAACTTGACTTGAAACCTCTTGGAGTAAGCCTTAGATTTCTGAGCCTTCGCATAGGCCTATTCAAACAACAACAGAAACAAACAAATTAGCACAAACCAATTTCTACAAATCCAAAAAAATAACATAATCACTACTTAATTCCTAGTTTAAGCGGGGGGGGGGGGGAAGAAATTTCGATAAAAATCGTAGCTTTTTAATTATAATATAATGGAATCCAGGAAACAGTTTGACGCGTTATGTAGTTGAAAGCTATGGTTTTGAGAGTTACCATTGTTGGAGCTTGATCTGTTGGGGGAGAGGGGGGGAGGAGGAGACGGCTAATAGGGTTTGAAAGAGAGTGGAACTTATAAAGGAGCTTGAGGGTTTCGTTGATTTTAAGTCATTTTCGGTAGCCCGTTCATGAATACAAAAGCCCAAATCTGTTTTTGATGGGTATCAATAAAAATCATTGGAAATGAGATTATAGATGGGTTTCTTTGCGTCGAAATCTTTTAAGCAAATAGAATTTATTTATATAATGCAACCGAAATTTAAATGACTGCTATGTGTGTGATTCTTAGATATTAGATTATTTTTCATGTTACGATGCAAAGTTAGATATTTCTTTTAAATTAAAAACTTTTGATTTGGTTCGACTTGACAGATTTAAAAAAGCTCAGACTAGTTACATGCCCCGCGCGATGTTGCGGATCAATTATTTTTGGCATTTTAAAAATAGTCTAAGAGTAAGAGTCTCAGTTTTGGTTACATCGCCTGATCCAAGAGTAATGCATAATAATACATTAAACTTGATCCAATAGCATTGAATGTGGGTCTAGCTAGCAAGGTGTTCGTCATAAATTAAATAGATTAGTAAGAACATTAGTTAAAACAAAACCCTTAAGGTTAACCCGTTATTGAAAAAAAAACAATTGACAGAACCAGAATTAACTGGGCTAATTCGTCAAATCAGGTTAACATGTCAAACCCGGAATCTGTGTAATGAAAGTTTGATAACTAAATAGAAAAAATTTAACATTAACAATTTAAATTAAATGAAAAAAATAATTAAAAACAAAAAAAAGCATTGGCCTTTCACTATGAATTGCAATGTGCAGTCCACAGTCAAAGGCATAAAAAAAAAAAAAAAAAAAAAACTAAAGGTATCAGCCAAAAACTACTTAGAAAAAAATTTAATATTAATAAACTAAATTAATTAAATAAAATAATTAAAAAGAAAAAAGAAAAAAAAAAAAACTTCTAAAAAGAAAAAAAAAACTAAATATAAAGAAATCTAACATTAACAAACTAAACTAAATGAAAAAAAAATAATTAAAAAAAAAAAAGCAAAAAAAATTTCAGGTTAACTTGTCAAAACCAAGTTAACCCAGGATCCGTGTCATGAATGTCCGGTAACTAAATAAAAAAAAAAGTGAACATTAACAAACTAAACTAAATAAAAATTAATTAATTAAAAAGAAAAAAAAATCTGGGTTACCTCGTCAAACCATGCTAACCCATTAAACCCAGGATCTGTGTCATGAAAGTCTGATAACTAAATAAAAAAAATTTAACATTAACAAACTAAATTAAACAAAAACATCTATAAAAATAATAATAATAATAAAAATTGACGGGTCAACCCGGAATTAACTGGGTTCACCCGTGAAACCAGGTTAACCGGTGAAACTCGGGATATGTGTCATGAAAGTCTAATAACTAAATAGAAATAAATTTAACATTAACAAACTAAACTAAATGAAAAAAATTAATTAAAAAGAATAAAAAGCAAAAAAAATATATTCTATTTTAACTTGTCAAACCAAGCTAACCCGTTAAATCTAGTAAACGTGTTATAAAAATCCGACAACTAAATAAACTAAATTAAACAAAAAAATTTTGTTAAAAAAAAAAAAAACAAAGGAAGAAGCAAAAAAAAATCCCAAAAAACATAAAAAAAAAAACTAAAAAAACTAAGACAACTTTAAAAAAAAAAGCCTAAGAAATTAGTGTTTTACTGTGAAAATAAAAAAATGAATTAAAAAAAAACCAGAAAAAAAAACTTTTTGAGTTAACCCGTTAAACCTGGAATGCGTGTTATAAAAGTTTGAGATAGAAAAAAATTTAATATTAACAAAAAAAATTTAAAAAAAAACAAATAAAAAAATGAAGAAAAAGAAAAGCAAAAAGTAAAAAAAAAATTGAATTAATTGGGTTAACCCTCAAACCAAGTTAACCCGTCAAACCTGGGATTCGCATCATAAAAGTTTGATAATTGCATAGAAAAAAAATTGACAGGTTAACCCATAATTAATTAAACAAAAAAATTAAAAAAAAATCATAAAAAAAAAATTCTGGGTTAACCCGTTAAACCTGGAATACGTGTTATAAAAGTTTGAGATACAAAAAAATTTAACATTAAAAAAAAATTAAAAATATCCATTAAAAAAAGAAAGAAAAAATGAAGAAAAAAAACTTAAAAAAAAAGGCAAAAAAAAAAAAAACAGCAGGGATCAGTTTTTTACTGTGGACTGCACAATGCAGTCCACAGTAGAACACTGATCTCTTTTAGCTATATATAATGTTCGATAAAAATATAATTTGAATAAAAAAATCAAGATGATATCTTTTTTAAAATATTAAAATGATAACATATTAGATTGATTCAAATCAACTCATGTTAACTTGCTAAATTCATTACCTTACCCCTACCTTGATAATCCAATAGAAAAAATAAATAAATTAAATTCTCAATAAACTCAATGTTTAAGAATGGAATTGAAAACAAAATCCAACTACAGACAATAGTTGAGTTAACTCGGGTTAACCTTTAAAATCTAGATTATAAAACCGGGATAATTCGTATAAAGTAAATTAAAAAAAAATTATGAAACTTAATTCTTAATCAACCTATTATTAAATAATAATATTTAAAAAAAAAAAAAAAAAACAATTGAATCATGAGACTGGGATAACCTCATAGCATGCAAACTGAAATAAATTATGAAATCTAATTTTCAATTAACTCAATATTGAATAATGAAATTGAAAAAATAAATCAAACTAAAAAAAAAAAAAAACAAGTCAAATGGCCTAACCCACGACCTAGATCACAAAACCATGATAATTCCATAAAAAACAAATCAAAAATAAAATTATAAAGCTCAATTCTCAATCAACCCAACGTTAAAGAATTAAATTGAAAATATAAAATAATTACATGGGTCAACCCGAGTTAACCTGTCAAACCTGGGTCAGGATCAAGATAACTTCATGAAAAGCAAATTAAAATATTTATAACCTCAAATTATCAATCAATTTAATGTTGAAGGATGAGATTGAAAAAACATTTAGAAAAAAAGCCTAAAAAATAACCCTAATTAACCTGGCTAACCAAAAAAACTTGTAACTCGGGTCATAAGATGTGATAACTCTATATAAAGCAAATCAAAATAAATTATGAAGTTAAGTACCTAGTAAACCCAATGTCGGAGGATGAAATTAAAAAAAAAAAAAACTAGATTCAAAATTAAAAAAAAAATATCAATAAATTTGAGGACAAGGTGAAAAAAGATTGGGTACTTCATTGTTCATTGCTACAGTGAAATGTCAACGCCTTTCAATACAAGTTAATAAAAAATAATCCAAGCATTGCCAACATATTTTATAGTAATAATATTGTTATAAGATTAAGGCAACAAAACACCTAAAATTGGGTGAATTAGGTGTTCTATTAATAAAGAAAAATATTGCAATCAATTCAATTAAACACAATTAAGCAACAATATAATTTAATGTTATTTTAAGATCACAATAATCATATAAAAAACAATTCAAATAAATTATTGATTTAAAATTCCAATCAATACAATATAAAAAAATAAAATTAAAAAGAAAACAAATTGATGACTAAAGTAAAAGAAGGATAAAAAAAAAAAACATTCTGTAATCCACAATGTTACAATGTTATGTTATATATGAGGGGAGTAATGTTTTCTCCACACGCTTTATTTATTTTTTAATTTCGTAATAATGTGTTTCTAAAGTTTAGTTGTCGGAAATCAATATTTAACTAATACTAGTTTGTTTTGAAACAAAAACAAGTGTATTAAAGAAAATTGTTTTGTTTTTTAATGCATCTTAATTTTAACCAAAAGCATGGTTGTAGGATAACATTTTTTTTTAATTAAAATGGCAACTTTCTCCATTATTTAAAAAAAAAAAATTACACGTACCAAAAACATTAGTGTTTCACGTAACTCTATTTTAAAATATCTTATATATTATTGATTTTATTGAAATTATGTATCTATATATTAACAAAACAACAATGCCAAATACTTCTTCATGAACATGAATATAAATTTTTTTTATATTTAAGTTTTTTTTATTCAACCATAATATAACACAGGACAATTATCCTGTTAGCATCCTATGTAGCTCTTTTAATTTAAGAATTACTAACATAAAAAAATGAAGACATGTCATATAAGTATAGTTTTAAAACCCGGACCGGGTTGAAAAAAAAAACGAGAAAAAAAAACTCGGTGTGACCCAGTTGCCTTGGCAAGACCCAATCAAAACTTGGTTGTAACACGTTGATTTTTGTGTTTTTTTACTAAAACAACGTCGTTTTGAATTTTTTTTTAAAATAACCCAGACAACCCGGTGACCTGGTCAAAACCCGGAACCCAGGCCTTGGACCGGATTGGATCTAAAAACTATGCATATAAGGCTGTAAATCATGTAATATAAATGAAATATATGTATTAAAATATATTTAATATGATAAAATCCTAATTACTCATTTTATATCTCAAAAAGCATAGCAATAAAATTTAACCAAACATTATTTAGCTATATTAAACATTATTTAACCAAACATTGCTCTTACCCCATAGCACAACACAATAATTAGTAAACAAACATTGTTTTTACCCCATAGCACAACGCAATAGCCATAACACAACTTATGTTTGTTTGTATGATGCACCGCACAAAAAAGCATGAAATTGTTGTTTTTGGAGTAGAGCGCTGCGTGGTCCGCACAAATAATCACAAAAATTTATTAATTAAGCTAAACTAAAATGATACGAGGAATTTACAGTGAGAGAGAATCAGGAAAGAAACATGAAGCCTAAAACTTGAAATCTAAGGAAGATGGAGATAAAATGGGAAAATTCGAATCTTAAAGCAAAGAATTGCTGTACTCTTGCAAAATTTATCTGAGGCAAGGGCTAGTTTGATTTCCAAGAACCAATTATATTATTGCATCAATGAATATATCACCACTATTACATTTTCCTAATATACAACAAACAAAAATTGTAAAAATTAAATAGCAACCACCATCAATTCTCAAACCTTCTCCTCGTGCATAAATGATTATTCAAATTGCAGAAAGGCTAGCCCATTTCCCAAGTTCAGAAGGATCAGCAAAGTAATATAACTTGATTCTGTTTGCCAGAGACAACCCTGCTGCCAGTAAAGTTCTTGTACTGGAATCGTCCACTTCTGCCGGGTCGTCCGCGAATGCTGTAACATCCCCTAAAAGTTTGATCGAAACCATTCGGGTTTGTATTTGTCTGGGGAAATCAAAGTACATTGCAGTTCCAGCCTTGGCTTCTGGCAGTCGGTACTCACCAATAATAACCATGTTGTTTGGTTCCTGTATAATTATTGTTTTAGTTGATCGCTCAGCAAAGATTCTAGTAACTTCAAGACCAGACTTGCATTAATTTAATTATACATATGAATGAGTGTGCAATAAAAGGAAAGAGCAAAGTAGAGCAATCATAAATAAATGCAATAAGCTCAGGCTTTTGAATTTATCTAATTTTCAGTTCGATGGTTTGTCCACCATCTTGACTTCATCACATGGGTATTCAATTATTACCCGGTTCTTAATATTCAGACTATTCAAGCAATCATATTTTAAAAATTGTTTTGGTTGAAATAAGTGATCATAAGCTCTGATTTCCACCCTCTCCCTCCAAAGTTTCCAGGATCGCTTTGGTACAGAATATTATAATGTCAATGGCTACATAAGTCACTTATTCCTCTCAACATGACCCTAGCAAACATAAAGTAAGTGAGCAATCCAACTCTTAAAATGCTAAAGATAGGTTGTTTCTGTAATGAGTACATTCTATTAGCACATGGTTAGGATCAGATAATGTTAGGTCAGGATTTATTGTTCGTAGGGTAGAATTCTTATTTTACAGAATAGAGAAACCATACACAGTTGTTTTTTCAATTATTAATGATGTTTTTGTGTGGCTTTCAAGGTCTTTTGACAACATCACAGGTGCTCCATTCATAAGCCAACCCTTCTTGGTAGGATGAAAGGACTGGATAAAGATGTAAAATGAAAAGGGTAGGGGGACAAAATAAATGCTATTTCTTGGTCAGAATAAGAATAGTGAAGGAAGCAAAAAAAACCCAGAATCTGTTGAAAAATGGCAGCACTCTGTTTCCTCCATAGGGTTAGGGTTAGCGGGGTTTTTAGTTGCTGCTGCCTACTTGCATTTCAAACATCAATCAATAATACTAGTTAAAATAAAGCTGGCATGACAGATGATACCTGGACTGCAGATACTTGTAAATACAGCACAGCAGGAGAGATGTGTCTGTCTTCTAAATATGTGACTGATGTATCCCATTTATCAATTTCTGAATATGGAGAATGGCTGACTCGAGGCTTAATTGCACTGAAAGCATCTAGGCGAAATCCAGCAAGCAAAGGAGAAGCAGGAGGCAAATACTGTTCCAAGACAAGATCATTGTCAAAGAGTCTCTCGACCTCAATTGGAACCTGGAAGACAAAGGGAGGATTAATTGACAAATATCCCTGGCACAGGTTTCAAGATTAATCTGGAGTTAAAAATTGGCAAAGCAAACAGTTTTGCACCTTGAATCTACTCAGTTGTGGAGCCCTATCAAGCCAGCTATTGAAATTCATCTGATCAGGGCTTTGCAATGGAAGCCCCGTCTCGTTTTTCACTGGAGTTCCCGCCACTAGAATTCTTCGGGCATGAAGACATGGATCATTTTCAACTGCTCCACCAAAAGAGGCACGTCGATTTGCTTGTGCAAATGGGTTTTCATCAAGGGACAAAAGATTGAAGTCTTTCTCAAAATTAACAGAACTTGACCCAGGTCGCTGAAGTCGCAGTGTTATCCAAATGATTCGACATCTAACAGGATTCTTAAAGGTAAATTTCACATGCCTAGGTACTTTATCCTCTGCACCTAACTTTTCTGGTCCATAAATTTCTGAGGAAGATGTGGCCAAGGACTGGACATCCCATTTTCCCATGCATGACCTTTCTTCCTTCTGTATTTTATTGCTGGCCCAGATTTGAACCTGTAGTAACAATAGAAGAGAACTTGTCAAAAGCTGTCTAATTTCTCTAAGCTAGTTGTTGACTAAGTTAGGTCTTTCCAAGTCCAGGCCTTCTCAATTTCATGCATTTAAGAGTTCATGAGCTAAAGCCATATTGCAATTCCTGATTTGAGAGTCCTGTTCTATTTTTAATTTATACTGGGTAAGGAAGCAAACAAATGGATGTTTGTTACTAGAGGCTAAAGGTAGCATCCCTTGATAGGCTGTCTATGGCAAGTGCACACACAATGAAAGCGAGAACTATAATAGCATGTCATACAGAATACAAAAGTTGAGTACAACTGACAATTCCAAGCAAGAAGGACCATCAGGACACAGTATGATGCAGGCACAACTAAACAGCAAAATCCAACCCCATCTCAACCAACAGAAGGACATGGGTACAGCAAGGGCATGAGCAGTGGTCCAGTTACATCACAATATTGTTAGTTACAGATATGGTAATATGGCAACTTATTGCGATCTATCTCTGGGAAACAATCTCCAATTTAATGATAGCAATCAAAAAACTAGCGCAAATGATTAAGTATTCAAGATCCAGATAAAAGAGAACTAGCAAATCTGTTAACCCTAGCAAACTATAGTCATAACAGGAACCCATCACCCCTAGACAGGCACAGATATCAGTATTTATTTAATGCCAAAAACACCTAGTCACAACAAGAGACGATTTCTAAAGACTTTGGATGCACATCAAACCAAACAGGTGCTAACATGCTAGCTTCTGAAGAAAAACATTGCCCAGTCTCCAGTAAAACTATTTGCCAGAGGACAACAATGAAGCTGCTTAAGAGCAAAAACAAACACAAGCCCGCACAGGTACACACATTTTAGTATTAAGGTTAGAGCCTTCATAGCTTTATGATGTGAGGGAAAAGTTAAATTTCAATTTTCAAAGCCAAGCACTTGGTTCCACCTGACTATCCATCTCTCATCAATCATAATAACAAGTATCTCTAACAAATCTTCAAAGTTAAGAGTACAAAATACAGTGTCTGCAGCATGTGCTTAAATCACTTTAACTCAGGCGTGTTATCAAGCCTCGACAAACTTCTGTTAAAAAACTGAACCTTGAATGTGCTTATAGGACTTCAACTCAGGTGTGTTTTAACTGAAACAAACTTTGTTTCGAAAACAGACCCTAATTTTATTTACTGGAAACCATGTAAACAGATGAAAAATCATCACATGCAGGGCTTTTGTGGAGAAAAAAAAACAGAACTTTTACAAACTTAAACGCAAAAGATAGCACATTGAAATTCATTGATTTAAAGAGTGTCCTGCACTTCAAGTGCATTTTGCAAGCCTATCACTTGTGACTAAAGAATTGAAAGTCAAGGAAACTTTTTCCAAGCTGAATACCAAGAGATAATCAGGGACTGTTTACATGGCAGGAAAGCATACTCTTTTAATGCTAAATAAGGATTTTGAGAAGATTTTTTCCATTCAAGCTCAAAATTGACCGAATGAAGATGGTAACATCTGACTGGCATTACATGCTCATTTAGTGATATAGGGTTTTGACACTCGCGTGCGTGCTGAAGAACATATATACACCATTTATCTACTCCCTCATCTAACTAACAGAGAAGGGACAGGAGCACTCACTGTGGGAGCATCAGTTACAGAATAGCCACAGGGACTAACAAGCAAGATAACTCCACTGACATCAGAGAGGGTACCAAGAACAATAACAAAATCAACAGAGGTGACAGTTGGAGGAGCTTTCCAGTATGACTGCTGTGATCCAGAACTCAATGGAGAAAGTAATGACAAAAATGGTGCTGAATCTTTTGCTGTTTCAACCTACACAACATAATCAATTGTCAAAAACCAAGAAAAATTTGGAGAAAAGAATTTAAACCATGCCAAGAAAAAAGCTACATAAATAAATAGAATCATCATCAAAGAGTGAAAATTGGATATAACTTTTGTGTGGCTTTAAATCCTTGCTCATGCACATGAGGCTCCCTATTATTTTATGCATTCTTCTTCTTTTTGTTTGATTAGAGGTCTAGAGAGATGGGAGGAGAGGGATGTCATGGCAGTCACATGGAAAACTAAGATAGGAAAAGTGAGGCAGAAGAAGGAGAATGCATCATGTTAAAGAATAATATAAATCATATCTTGAGACCTTACATAACAACTTAAGCTTTTGGGTTGAGATGATTATTTGATACGGTATCAGAGCCTTGATGACCAAGCAGTCACGAGTTCGAATCTCATCATCCCTATTTATTTGATAAAAAATTAAGCACAAGGTAATGTAGACCTATGCAAGTTTCAAGTCTAAAGAGCTTTTACTTGAGGGTATGTGTTAAAGAATAATATAAATCACATCTTCAAACCTTACCTAACAGCTTAAGCTTTTGGGTTGAGATAGTTCTTTGCACATCCCACTCAAAAGAGTAAGCAAACTACTACGGCCAATTATGAGACATGGTCTAAGACATAAAAATTCTATCAGACAGAAAAGGCAATGAAGACATACAGATGATAAATTGAATCCAGAACATACTAAGAAACTAGGTTAGTAGATTGAATCTAGTTAGAAGTAGAAATAACTCTATCTTTCTTGTGAAATTCAAACATAAAGATAGATATGGATACATGGTAAGTATCATGGAAATATTTAGCAAGACTAATATGACAGGCCACTCAAATGCTATAGGAAAAGAACAAAATGAGAAGAAAATAATATGATATGTACTGAAAAATGAATTTGACACAAGTCAAGTGCATACCGAGTGTAAGAAACTAGCAAATGGAAATTCAGCAAGTGATTCCAGCCCAGAAAGCAAATGGTGTAGGATCCTAACAGTTTGCTGATGATTAGAAGACTGACATTTTTCAGGAACAAAGTCCCTCAAGGAAGACCCTACAACCTGGTCCAAAGCCTTATATGCAGCCCTATTGGAACGGTCTCTTCTTCGCAAGCTAATCAGAACCCTTACATAGTCTAATATCAAAGCATGAAGTACTATATCACTGCAACATTGTTTACAAACAACACTATCCAGTGTTACAGAACGATTAGTGGAGCTGTCACCCTCCCCTGAGTTATTGAGCAAAAGAGCTCCTCTCCCAGCACAGCAAACTTTACAAACATCTCTTTTGCACTCAGAACACCGCAAGATAGATTTTGAAGCTCCCACAGAAGAAACTGCAGAGGGTGCAGGTGCAGGTGCTGTTGTTTCAGCACGCACGTCACACATGCCCCCAGAACAGTGGTCCCCAATTCCATTAACATTCCAGAAAACTACCACATTATTGTCAACAGTCCCAAGACCAATAGAAGCATTAAGTTTGTCTTCCAGATAAGCTTGTCCAAGCAAAGCAAGGGCATTTGAAACTTTACACAACCTATCCACATATGATTCATCCATCAAAACATTTGGATTTATCATAGCAGGATCAATTCCAAATGGCAGCAAAGCTCTATCCCTTTCAGCAGCAGAAAGATTAAGCCGGAGTCTTTCAATTTCAAGCCTCATAGCTTCCACAAAGTTCAATTTTTTTCCCTGCAAAATTGTGTTGAATTAATTGGGAGCAGTCACTTTATTGAGTCAATAAATCAAAACTTATTAGCTGACCATCTTGAGGAAATGTAAAGGAAGAAAATTTATGCAATTTAAGGACATAGCCATTACAATAAGTTAAGTGGAGGTAATTTCACTCCTGTAGTAATGTTTCTTATCTGAATGAAATACTGCAATTCAGTTGATCATGTAATAGCCTGGGTTTGACACTTGGGATCATGTAGAGTTTACAATTAGGAAAAGCTTTTGAAGCGATGCCAAGGATAAACATTATCACCCTAAGACAAAAAAATGGCCTGTAAACAAGAAACTGATAAAGCTCTAAAAATGCACATTAAATTCATATCTAACTGCTTCGCTACTGGTTTTGCTTCTTCAAATACTCTGCTATTTCACATAAGTCGTCCCACAAACCAATGCTAAAAGCTACAAATTCCTCTCAACATCAGTATGCTTTTCATGTGTGGTTGTGTAGTCAGATGGAGAGACCAGAGAAAGGGCCTAGAAGCAAAGCATGCTGTTTTATCTGAGTATACAGCAAGCATGCTGTTTTATCTGAGTATTACAGCTATTGTATAGTACAAGACCTGCACTGAGATTGAGCTCAAATATCAGGCATCATACAAAAAATTCAATTTAGGGTTCCAATGTTAGTATCAATGTGTCTCAAATTTCACGCCTTACATTTTTAAGTTTATCAGATCATATCCTCAAATTCTCTAAGGCTTTTGGTATGAGCTTATTATGATTTTTCTTCTTCTACAGGAGACATTTTTTCTACTTAATTATCTCCCTGTTTTTCTCTTTTTTGTTATTAACTATCTCCACTCTCTCCTCTCCGAATGAGCTAGGGTTTTTCGTTTTTCGTATTCTGTTTCCATAATCAGGTACATTGCTGTCACCTTACCTCGCCAATCAATCAATAATGCTCGCTGTCTTCTTGATCATCATCGTTTGAGGAATTCGATCTGTCATTTCTTCTGCTCTGTATACTGTTCTCAATCCTGCTCTTTGTTTACTGTGTTCCTTTAATTAGCTCACAACTACCTCACATACAGATTTCTACGAATCCTTTAAAATTCTTTACCAAACTCTACAACAAAAGTTATGCAGGCAGATTTCTCCAACCTATCTGACATTGATAAGTATGCTTTTTTTGCTTGGAAATAAAAGAAGTCCCTTAAAATCAAAGCTCAAGGAATAACCAATTTTTTTTGTAAGTGATCTTTTCAGAGAATCCCACATCCACCCAGTTTGGAGTTTGTTTCCAAACACCATTTGGTCTTTCTCCATCTAATAGATTTTGCAGTGGTTTTTAGGTCCTCCTAATTTTTTTTACAGGATATGATGAAATACTAAAAGTGGCTACAACTACACTAACATAGAATGAACACACCAGGCATTTGATCAACCCAAAACAAAAATGATCAGTAGACAAAAGGAAATTTTTGAATAAGAAAGAAGGATGCAATAGCATAGCAAATGAAAGAAAACACGAGCAGCAGCATACCATTTGTGGCCCTGCAAATAATTTTAGACAGTTGATGTACTTCTGGGCACTGCTATCTTGTGATGAAGATAGCTTATCATCAGCTACAGTACCGCGATGTTCAGTTACAGCTTGGTCCAAAAAACCAAGCAAGTCATTTTCCTCATGTAGATTGTTTTGGGTTACTGGTTGAGAAAGAGGATGAGAAAACATGTTGTCACTCCCCTCATGTACATCGTACTGCATCACTGGTTGAGAAAGAGGATCAGAAAACATGTCATCTCCAGTCAAAAGATCAAGCCAGTTTGTAGAATCACTTTTTTGAGTTGATGGGGTTATATCATTGGATAGAGAAGCGCTGGAAAATGGATTGGTTTCGGTACTGGACTGGAATAGGTTGGATTCCTCATGAGTTTTTTTGGCAAGTTCAGTTATTCTTGCACCAGGGCCTTCATTGCTGAATACTCCTCTCCATGGAAGAGAAACTCCTAGGATCTCTACCTGTGAGAAAATGTAATACAGCATCATTGTCCATTAACAATTAAAGCAACCCAGGACATTGGAGAAAGTTAATTAACAGAATAAGCAAAGAAAGTAAGGGGGAAAATCATTTGATGGAAGACACTTTCAAATGAATGTCCTGGGAAAACATGGCTCCACTATCCACAGCTCCATGGCATGGACAAATAATGGAAAGAAGAACGTGCAAAATAAATGAAGGAAAACATGTTTCAACTATCCACAGCTCCATGGCATGGACAAATAATGGAAAGAAAAATGTGCAAAATAAATGAAAATTTTCTACTTTTGTGGAAGCCAAAAGTGCTTCTCCAGCACATTAACCAACCCAATAACTCTATGACACTACCAGAACTTGCTTGAGAAAAGCTAATTCTAAGTAGCACAGGTGAAGCAGTAAAAAGCCCAAGGGCATCAGCAAGTTTGATCATCACACCAGTGCATCTAACTAGTATAGCTCCTTGAGAGCATGAAACTTTAATTCTTTTAGTCAACTTGAATGTTCCAAATGTATGCATTCATGTGAAACATGCATCTAGCTCAATGGGGATATTTTTGAAACTGTCATCACGAAATTTTAACTTTCATCTCTCTCCAGCTATAATTTCTCTTAATAATCAATTCTCTCTTATCTATAAAAAAAACTCCCCAGCCAGTCATGTCCTGATGCATTTATTTCTGTAGAGAAACAAAGAAAGTCATCCTCCGAGAATATCATAGTACAGAAGTCCTACAAACAATTCAAAAGCAGATTCTCGAGAATGGCAAGTCTGTTTACTATCAAGTTTTCATCTATGAAGTCTCAGAGCAAGGCAATGCACGTCACCATGTCTAGCTTAAAAAACAATAGCATGACCAAGCAATAATATTAACATGAAACAGGATGAACATGAATTAGATCGAGAAATATTCATGAAAAAATGGTTGTCACCTCGCCAAGCGTCAGAGGACTCCTTCCAGAAACAGCAGGATAAAATGTAATTGCCACTATACGAGTTAGGAAGTCCAGCTCTCCCTCTGGTTCTTCAAACTCATACAAAAATGGCAAGGTTGATGTATTATGAGCTTGAAGGCGTGCACCAGCTCCAGTAACAGCCATATCCTCAGCATTAATTGGTCCCGGCAAGGGTATCAAAAGGTTTGTTCCCTTTACACACTGAGGTATGGAAGCACCCTGTAAAGAAAGTCCAAAGTAAGACTAGGAACTATAGGAGATTCTGTTATGTCCGTATGAACATGCATGCTTTCCTTTTACATCTAGGTGTACATATATATATATATATATATATATATATATATATATATAGAGAGAGAGAGAGAGAGATAAATACTGGTACCCAAGTAGACAGCAGACAACATGTCTTCCATCAGATCACAAACCAAACGTTTTCCACTTCAAGCTCAAGAATACTGAATAACTAGCCCTTATTCCATGTATAATCTATTTCATGATGTAAAAACCTTAAACCAACATTCAGGAAAAGAAAAGGGCATAAAAAGGAAGAGCAATGATCTATCCATGGCCCTTCGACATATTATATTCATTAATCAAGACCATATTTTTACATAGAAAAAAAAACTATTCACAAGGTGCATTTATCAATGTAGGGGTTAGGAAGCACTCTGTATAAGCATATACTACAGACCTCCACAACTAGTTTAAGCCCATCTAGGTAGCGTCCCGTCCTCACATCAACAGTTGATGGGTAAGTGGAATCATCTGCCCCATGAGATACTGTTAGAAGAAGCTGACAGACGTGGCAAGGCTCGCCAAGATAGATAAAAAGTTCAACCACATCTGCACCTTGTGGGCAAACCTGTTAGACGAATGATGCATGAAGTTAAACATGGTTTATAACGAAAGTGAACAAAAAAAGTTGAAGAAAAGTTTCCAACTTGTGAGTTGAACCAATTCAAAACTCGTTTACTAATTCCATGCAAAGACTAAGCAAAATAAAAAAGGCAATTACCCATATCAAGTCTTTTCTCTTGAAACTCAGAAGACTAGACCCACCATTGGAACTTGGAGTGATGTTGGGGACTGGCTTAAGAAAGAAACCGGAAGGTCGAGAAGGAACCTGGAATGATTCGCTCATTACATACTCGGAAGTAAACAGCTATCTTCAATATCTACTTAGACCAAAGGTCCGCATTTAGCAATCACCTTATTTCATGTCAATACAATAGTCAAGAGGTAATATGATGTAACAGGATGTTGAGTTTGAAATACAGCAAAATTGAGTAATTGATGAGCTGATTGATAGGAATCTTGGCACCAAACCATAAATCTGGTATTTGAATTCCAGAAACGTTTCCAACACAAATCTTAAGGTAAAAAAGAATGATAAGGCAAAGTGATAAACGCGTATCTCACTAGTCATACATGATAGCCCATTAAGACATCAGAACAAAAGGGTAAATATCTAATAATATAGTAACCAAAAATCCATGCAACTATGTTTAGAAAGGTTTCCGAACTTTACACTCAATTTGTCTTAGTGAGCTCAAGTTAAAAAAAAAAGATGTGAAATGCATTAAAATTAAAGAAAATGGATTCAATAATTGAGGTCAATGAAAAGTATGGCATGCAAAATGGAGCTAACCAACCAAGTGACTTTATGGTACTATGAAATTGGTCTTGCTGCATTGATAGAGCAGAATATTTATATAAGAAAACACAGCTTGTGATAAGGAATCCCAGAATAAGTAGCTGATATAGAGAATACAGAACATACATTTAGAGGTTGAACTGGTACTGATGGAAGATGCTTGAAAAGTCTCAATCCAAGAAACATCTCCAACTGCTTCTGACGAGAGCTATCTACAAGTACATTTTTATATCTTCTCTGTAAAGTGATTTGAAAATTTTGAGCTACAGAAAATTGTTTAAATTTTCCTGCTTCTTCATTGAATATGCTAAGAATTTGACTGTGCATAGCTTTAGAACCCGTATAAAGTGTGGCATGAATATCACCAGCAAGAAGGAAAAGATTAGCCAGCTGAGCTAGAGGAGATAAAATTGTTGAACTCTTGAACTCCTCAAATGACATGTCAAATCTCTTCCAGGGTTTATCTGGACATGGATGCTTCCATGTTGTAGTTCTAGTGTTGTGATCAATATAATATGTTTTCCCTGTGACAGCATCAGATCGTTTCTCCCAGCCTGGTGGCAATGGAGCTGTATATCCGCCATAGTTATTGACTGACTGATAACCATATGTCAAATCACTATCAAGTGATATGGCCAACCTCCTGCATTGCTCCACAAAACATTGTAGAGCGCCAAAATAGCTAGCAGCATTGGTTCTATCCAAGGAATCTGCACAGTTAAAACGGAGGACTCCATTTTGATGTGATCTTAAGCAGAAGGCACCTGCAAAATCATCAGTATAGATGATTTCACCCCTGCAATCATTAAGTCTTTGTCGTGAAGGTAAATAATCCCCTTCAGAAATGCCAACAGTCATAGTGGGTGCATTGAGAAGTTTCCACAGTCCTTCAATTGTTTGTTGTTCACCATTTAGTTTTACACTGGCATGCCAATCATAATTTATAAGATGTATTCGCGTATAGGGAAGTTTTCCAGTTGATTTTATATAGCTTAAAGATTTCTCAAAATGATGAACTAGAAGAGCTTCTGACTTTCCTGTTCCATTCCTAAGCAAGTTGATGCATGCAATTGGAACAAAAGATTTTTTCTTCTGACCTTCCCCAACAGCTATATCAGAACTGCGAGCATCATATCGTTTACTCAACCTCTGATAGTACTGTGAGCTTCCTTTATAAGGTTCCCGATCTGAAACATAAATCTCTGCTTCTGCAGCAGTCATCTTCAATTCTGCACCCCACCAAATTGGAATTGTTCCTCGTCTCCAAATGTATGTGTTGAAAGGAACACTCTGACCAGTCCTCTTTGGCACCCATACAAGTTGCTCACATTCCACTTCATTTCCTGTTCATTTGATCAATTATGCAAAACTCATTTCAAATCATGCCCAACTAAGATAAGAGAAAGAAGTAATAAAATGAACAACGTAAATGATTTAGAAATCAAATAGAAACATAAATAAATATATGCAATAACATTGTTATTCATACATGAGAAGGGGTCTGGAGTAATAATGACTTCTTCAACAGATATAACCAGATAAATATATGCATCTAAAACCAATTCATTTCTCTATTGCTCATTGTTCTATGATGAAACTTTATTTCTACAAAATAGGAACCATGGCCCAGAGAAGCCAGTATACACTTTATTTCTACAGAATAGGAACCATGGCCCAGAGAAGCCAGTATACACCAAACAGGTGTATATAAAAAATTTAGTAAATGGTTGTTATTTATGATCAGTAAAAAAAATAAGAGGACAGAAAATGTTAAACACAAACAAATCAAAACAAATGCCATCAATCAATCAAACGCATAACCTAGGGAATTTCAACAAGAAAAATGGCATCAGATTCCAAGAGATATTTTGGTCATCTAACCTGTGCTGAAACATGAATTTATCCCCCTCGCCAAGTATCGAGTACCAGGATGCAGTCTACTACGGCGAGCTGTTAGAGCAACAATCCCTTCTAACTGCCCTGAGCTTCCAAAACTTCGACATTCTGCAAAGCCCTATACATTAATATCAACCAAACAGTATCAAATGTAAATTTTATGTTGTAGCCATGATATTCCTCCTTTTAAGATAGAAAAAGAATCCAGTGCAAGGTAAATCATTGCAAGCAAGGAATAGAGAGTGGTAACCAGAGGCAGACTAGAAACTGGAAGCACATGGACAGTTACGACAGTGGAATTGCCTCTGGTTAACACAACTGAACCACCTCAAACAATAATGATGTTTAAATGGACAGTACAATATTTTTTTTTTCCAATAATGATGTTAACAAGAAAATGTTTAAAGAATTTTAATAGTTAAAATATTGCCAACAAAACCGAACACTGTTCAGCTTGTTTGAATCAGTTTGATTCCAATGGTCAATGGATCAATCTTGGTTGAAAACTTGAAAACAGAAAGTCATTTAAATTGGTTTCCTCTGGAGAAATTATAACCTGATATGCTTAATTACAGGCACTTTAGCCCACAAGCATGGCATTGGGGATTGCTGGACTTAATTCAGTGGTTAGGGAGACCATAACAGTGGTTAAAAGAATACCAAAATCCAATCCAGACATTCTGTCCTCAATTCTTCATGGATAAACCTGAGATGTCATACCTCAAGGAAAAGAATTCATTCTCCATTGCTTAGGTTTCTACCTGGGAGCCAACAAGCTCACTCATAAGCTTTTAGCCTTACTCTCTTTCATTCAATAATTTATTGTCACTTAACATCACAGGTGTGCAAGTGCAGACTAAACACCAAGAATGACAACTTTTAAAACATTTGACAATCAGGTACATGTTAGTAATAAGACACTGAGCACAAAGCAAAACCTGCAGGAGTGTGACACAGTGCTCTGGAAGCCCGATGTTTTTGAACGGCATTGAAAACCATCCATTCCAAACAAATTCATCATCAGGATTTTCCAAGGGCATACGACTTGGAAAAGGTCGAGTAATATCTCTTGTCTCGCAGAAGTAGTGCTTCCCATCTATGTCAAGCTCAGTTAACTCTAGAACACTTTTCGCCTCCCCTTTACCCTGCTGCTGAGGATTTTGAAGAGATATTTTGATCCATTGGCTCTCTGTTACTGTATGCACGGATCCTCCGCCAGGCAAATTTGGAATGCTGGCAGTCAACTTTGTAGCTACAAGAAGCAACCCAAAGCTTCCTAAGGCAGCATATCCTAATATCGCCTTCGCATTTGTAGTACTCCTACAAAGCCATCGTGATCCATTTGTAATGTAATTTAAAGCTTCATCTTCAGATTTAAAGACATCAAAACCTAACTTCCCACTGAATCGAAGCAACCCTGTTGTTGGGTCAACATATATCACTTGAGTATCAGTTCTAGAAGACAAGCTGGCAATAATGTAAACTTCACCACTATCCAGGGTTGCAACAACCACAGATGTGAGTCTTGAACCACCAACTGCAGTAAAAACCAAGGAGCAAAAATGCATGTAAATATTGGCTAAACTAAGGTAAAAGCAGATGCATTCCCTATTAAAATTAATCTTCCTCTAAGCAGACAGTCAAATTGAATTTGGTCATATAAGAACAGAGAAAAAAAACATATGAAACAAATTGACATCAGAAATGACTGAAGAGCTCCAAGAAATGTCTATCATCAATCATTTTTCCATCGATATGGTATAATTACGATCATGGGTCTTGCAATCCATATACCATTTGTCCCCCACACCCTCTCTACAGTTCATCACCGAAACCTAGATTAACCAGAAAAACCCAGTGGCCACTTAAAAATGCATTAATCTAGTTCTCGAATTGACACTAAAATGACAAAACTACTGATAATGCATTATTCCCTACATATGATAACCCTAAAAATGATCATTGATTTCGTGATCTATACACTCCATGATCCATCCGACAAGTTGTTTATCAACAAAAACTAAATGAAAGAGTCGAGTCGAGTCAAATCGAATTCAGCGTAACAGTACATATCCAAGTGATCCCATAAAAAAGACGCATTCATCATCTAATTCTCCAGGCCACGTAACTACCTAAAGAAAACTCTCGCATGCATTAGCAAGAAAGCTACACAACGTCGCCGGTGTTCTAGCTAGCCCTCCCATTGAAACATGATGATAATAATAATAATAATAATAATAATAAAGCTAATGCAAGGGCTCTGTATGCTCACCGGGTGATTCCATGCGCCCTTAATCAATAACCTGGTGATCAAATGCCAAAAAATAACTCAAATAATTATAAAATATATGCAAAATCGCAATTTTAAAAAAGAAATGCTCTAAAATATCAGCAGATCGGAAACCGTTAAGATCTGAATTAAGAGATCTACAAGCACTAACAACTGCTTTTTCCATTTTAAGAACGCTTAAATCACCTAATTATTTCAATGCGCGAGTTTTTAGAGAGAGAAAGAACTTACCAGAACGGAGATTCTGGAGCTTTGAAAAAAGAACACGAGAAAGAGAGACGAGAAAATCGTCGAAGAGTGAAGAAAACTAGATGAAGCATATTGGCTTTATTCAGGAAGTCACACATGAGTCCCCAAGTTATCCATTCAGTTCCAATTGAGTTTTTAAACTATTTTTGTTTTCAATTAAGTACTTTAAGTTTTCCGTTATAAGCGCTTATTTTATGCAAATTTATGCAATAAAAGGAGGCTCAGTTTGGTTGGTACGTATAATTTTGATTTTTTAAATTATTGTTTATTATTATAACTATATACTTTATCCTCACTTTGTTATGGGTTGCATATTTTTTTAATAAAAAAATTTATATATAGTTTTTTTGAAATGTTTTTGTAATTAAAAAATTTTTTATGTGAAAATCAAAAAATTTATATATGCATGTAATCAAATAAATAAATACACATTAAATTTATTGAATAAAATAAAAGTAGAAACAAAATTCATTTATATAAAAGATAAGAACAAAATTATAGATTAATCAAAAAACATCTTCAAAAATTAAATGTATAGCCAAAAAATAATTGTCATTTAAATAGACTCTTTAAATAAAATAAAATAGAGAATGGATATTGATCAAAATATAAATAAATGAGATTTGAAAAATATAAACATAAAAAATAAGTTTTAATTGGAAGAAAAAAAAAAGTCCGGCATTGCTAAGTCTGACAAGCTAACCCAGCCCACGTCGACCCATTTTGATAGGGCCCGATGCGACCAAACCCTTTTTGTTTTGTTATTGCATATGGGGCAAACGACATGTCATTATTCCTATTATTTTTTTTTTTAGAAAAAATAATAATAAGATAATGTGTCATCTAAATTTGCTTGGATTTTAGCTATTGTGGTGACTAGAAAATCAGGCTCAAAGTTTTTTATCCATAAAATCTATAAAACAACTTTAAAGATCGTGATTAACCTATCCATAACTTTAAAAAAAATCATGAAAATCAAAATCAACCCAACCTCGTATATGTTTTTCACAAACTTTAAATGTAAAACAAACACGTAATATAAATCCCTTGATCAAATGGAACCATGCGACATAAATATCGATTGTTTTAATGGTCCAAGTCGGTGCCAACAATATTTTTCTCCTTGTCATTAGAATGTGACAACTTCTCTCTTAGTTAAGAACCGCAAAATAACAAAAAAAAAATTTGTATCAAATTGAATTGGAAAAATATTGAGTTACTGAAATTGTATAATTTGTGTTATTTTTAAAGTTCGAGAACCAAAGTGTATTTTTCTCAAAACTCCTAGCATGTCATCCATGTTTTGAGCCCTTTTTTTTCCAGTCCCTCTTTTTTCAATTTCATAATTGACTAGGAAATTAAAAGCAATTAGCCTTCAATTATGATCAAATTACACCAAATAAAAAAACTTTAATGACCAAAATGAATTATAAAAAAATGAGCAGTGCCATCCACAATGTTTCGTGTATGGAAGAACAATACTGACTTTATAGTTAAAATCTCATGCGTTCAAGTTTTTGTTGTATAATTTTAAAAATATCTTCTTATGAATATATAGTTATTAAATGATATACTAAAAGGACTCAGAGTCTCTATTACTATTTGCATAGACACAAGCTGTGAATTAGAGCAGTGTAATGGCAGTCCAGCCCTTGACACAAAGAGCTGTAAATGTAGTGGGAAGGGGTGGGGTTGTCTTTTTGTTGGGGTGCATTTGGGCATTTGATATTGAAGGGATAGTTGGAAAGAAAATAGCCAGCACAAGTTTTGGTGTGGTTGCAAGCCATGAAGAGTGTGCACCTGTTGATGACACTACTCATGCAAGGACACCTGGCGCTCGGGCTACCCGACCCTTATACAGGGTAGACACGAGCGGCACTTGGCGCTTAGACACACCACATTGGGTTGGATGTGTCCGCGCGCACCCACATGTGCTAATATAATAATGTATGTTATAAATGCTATTTTTTCTCTTATAATTCAAAGTGTTCATATATAAAAAAATATTATTATTTATGTTCTAAATATTATTATTTTTATTATAATTAATAGTATTAATATTAAAACTAATATTTTTTTTTATTATGATTTAAAGTTTTAATATTAAAAATAGTATTATTTGTGTTATAATTATTTTTATGTTTGTTACAATTAAAAGTCTAGCCACATCCACACCCAACTCGAAGTTGGCCCTAGATGCGTCCACGCGCCATTCCTAAGTGGGGATGGCCACAGCCACGCCCAACTTGGGGTTGGGGCATAGCGACACCCATCTCCAAGTTAGGCTTGGATGCGTCCGCGCCTTACCACAAGTGTTAATATAATAACGTGTGTTATAAATATTATTTTTTCTCTTATAATTCAAAGTGTTAAAATAACAAATAATATTATATGTGTTATAAATATTATTACTTTTATTATAACTCAAAGTATTGATGTAAAAAATATTATTATGTGTTGTGATCATCCTTGAAATTCTTAATATAATTATTTATGTTATAAATATTATTATTTTTATTATAATTAATAAAATAATTAATAAATTTGGAAAAACAATTATTATTAATATTTTAAAAAATATTATTTTTTATATTATAAATTTTTACAATAATTTTTATAAAAATAAAAAATAAGCCCACCATGGAGCGCGAGCATCCTACTAGTGGTGTTCTAAAGATGGAAGGACACTCTTATCACTGAGATTGAATGTAAGTAATTTCTATTTAAAAAAATGATAAATTCTTATAGAAGGGAGATTTAATTGAAAAATTATAATATATTGGATTTAATTGATGAAAACATAGCTTTAGGACTTGATTGAAAATTAGAGGATGAGTTGGGGACAAATTTGAGGTTATCTCGTCCTGCTTGGAGAGATGATCGTATACGATACTATCATTGAAGGCGGCGACCAATTGTACTCTGGCAACCCAGCATAACATCGTAATTAAGAATAAATAAATATTGACCAGAAAAATGAAATAGTGGAGCCCGCGGGGCGTGTGATGGAGGCCGAGATCTTGCAGATGGCGCGTGAGCGTTGATTCATCCGCAAATTTCATGTTAATTCAGCAACATTCAACACGTGGCAATAAAAATAAAAATATTGTTTCGATTTGAAAAAAATACGATGATTTGATGTAGCAATTTTTGCGATGCTTATTGTGGAAGATAATTTTTGTTATGATTTTACCACAGAATTTCAAATAAAAATATTTAATAGCTCATAATTCTAATCATTTTTTTTCATGTAATAAAATCACCATTAATGTATAAACTTATAACTATAAATTAGGGTGGGTTTAACATTGTATTTCGAAAGTTTTTTTTTTAAAATTAATTTATTTTTTTGTTTTAAATTAACTTATAACTATAAATATACATACTTCATACATTTTAACTTGAATGCATTATTTTTTAAATAATTTTAAATGAATATAAAAATCCCACAATGTTATAGAAAAAGTCTCAAAAACAATTATACAAATAAAAGAATTACTGGAAAATAAAATGTTTAGTTCATGAATCTTTAATACGTTATTAGTAGATTCTAATATTTTGATATTTTTTTTACTATTTTTTTTATGATTTTAATATATTGATGTTTTAAGAAATTATTTCTTGTTATTAAAAAGACATATCAGTTTATTGTTATTAAAATGGCTATAATTTAGTTGAAACAAAATATTTTTCTTCCTTTACAGTTTACACACGAGAAATGTGATGTCCTCTTGAGTATCTTTATAAAAGCAAACATATGTTTCTCGACATATAAAATGACCTGGTATGGGAAATTCAAGATTTTTTTGACCCAAAGTTATCTGAGAAGCATTAATCTATGTTGATTTTTTTTTTATAAAAATAAAAATAATATTATTTAAAAAAAAATCATCTGATTATGGGTCAATCTAAGTTTCTAACCGAATTATACCAAATTATTTTTCTTATAAACCCGATCTAATCTAGAATTCTAATTCATTAAAATCATAATTCTATCTATCAGGTCTGAATAAGGTTATGGTAGCATTTAATATATTTTAAAATAATTTATTGCAATAATATCAATATAAACTTATAAATATAAAATAGATGTTCGGTTTGAGTTTGAGCATAGCAAGTCGGGCTCAGTCTTTCCTATAAATACCTTATTATCGAGTCAAACCGAGTAATAACCAACAATTGCAATCCGGTCCAACCCTAGCTGGGAGGGCGAGAATTGAGAAGAGTCACAACATCCTAAGCAACAAACAGGAAACACAGAAAAAAAAGGGGGTAATGTTAAATACCAAACAAATAAAGGGCAACCATATGAAAATAGTATTATAAATAATCAAAAAATAAAATCCAAAACTCGTCCCCACCAAAAAAACGAGAGGCAAAGAGAAACCTTAGAGATGAGCTAGAGGCATCGACAAGCCACACGATTCGATTCTCTAACATGATATACTGTTTCAGTTTACAAGTTGCCACACAAATACATTGCCCTAGAATTTGAGTAAGTTTTAGTCCTTGTCCGGCGGGCATGCTTTAGTTTAGCCTACTGTGTTGTAATATGTCATCTTTTTTGTTGAACGCTGTTGTTGTATGTCACTGTTTGTAGTATTAATGCTTTTAGTGTTTGTATTTCGAGCAACCCAGTTGAGCAATTGGTCTATTTACGTTGAGTCCCTATGGGTTTGTTTATAGCTTTAGCTCAGTGTGTTATCCATCCTGATGATTTACACACACACACATGTTTTGTGAAATGAATTCTCTGTTTTTTCATGGTTTTGGTTGAAAATGGAACTAAATCTTGATTTTTTAGAAGCCAACTTAGAAGGGCTCATCATGGTACAATGAATTAAAGTGGTCACGGTTGAATTCTGCTTTTTTTGATCCATTTCCCGCTTTTCTTTCATAATTTTTATCCACATTGATGTCATTTGTTTTCACTATCCAAGAGAAGGAGTTTGCTCGTTTTTTTTCCAAAAAATAAAGGGCTTTAGAATTGAATTCCAAGAAACACTCTTCAAAGTTGATTACTTGTCATAAATTGAGATGATCCTCATTCAACTTAGCTTGGTGTGATTACTGTTCATTTTTTTTCAAGGGCGAATTTGAAGATTGAACTGCATGTTAATTTGTAAAAATTTACCTCCATGCAGAACATGGAAGCTTGGTGATTTTGATAAGGTTTATATCGAGTAAACAAAAGATGTTGCCTGTTTGCTCTGCCACTCCAAGTTGTTCCCCACATTCTCAGGTGAGATTCGCTTCCTGTACTGTAATTTAAATCATGCTGTTGAGAAGTTTCTATCATTCTTGTATCTCATGGTCTCACCTCTGCCCTTAGATTTGGAGATGCATAACCTCCAACAGGGTGGAGATTAATCCAGGGCTATAATTGAAGTCTATGCTAAAAGAGAAAAATCTTGGTTCAAAAAATAAAAGAAAAAAAATTATGGTGTCAGTATATATGTGTGCTTTTGTATAAAATGTGTGACGTATGTGAGGTGAAAATCTGAGGTGCTGAAGTGAAGGTTTTGAATTGATGGAATCAATTAAACCTCAACTGGTTAAGCATAAAGTTCAGTACCGCATTATGTAAAGTGCATGTGCCTAAGTGATGGTTTTGAACTGAATGCATCAGCTGATACCCATGCTCTAATATGGTATCATAGTCCAGTGCAGCGTTCTCTTTCATTCTTTTTGTTAAGCCCAGACATCAGAGGGAGGTTGGGTAAATTCCTTAACAATCTAGCAGAAAGTTTGGTATGGCCTTGTAACCTGCATGCACCTTTCTATTTAGCAGTTTAAGCTTTCGGTTGAGATGACATTTTCTCTCCACTTAATCTAATTATTCCCATCAGAACGAAAAATTAAGATATGACGTCTGAGAAACTCTTCAATATTCAAATTCCTTTTCCTCCTTTAAAGAACAGAATTTGCAGCATCTGAGTGAAGTCTTGCAGGTGGTAGCTTCCATGCACTTTGGTAATTAATTCACCGTGTCATGCGTTATTGTGTCACATCTTTCTTCATATACCTGTGAAATAGTATTTCTATTGTCAAGCATTTCATTCATGTATTTGAAACAACAAAAACTGTAGATTCCATTACATGGAGGTCTGCAACCATTTTGCTCAGTCTGGAAGGATATCGAGTCCAGATTTTATGTAGAAGACAAGGTACTTTTGGGGATGTCAAATGGAACACATCCCCAAAGAATTTCCTTCAAAACACAAGCTGTCAAGTCTTTCTACTCCAGTTTTGTTGAAAGCAATGAACAATCAATATCCTTGGCTTTCATTAATGATCATTCCTGCCCAAATGAATCAGGCGACATTAAATGCAAGTTTTATAATGATTGGATTTCTTCTGTTGGAGCAATAGATGAACTGCACCCCATGGGAGGAGGGGGGAAACTGAAATCTTTTGAAAGTTATAACATAGCTGATGTTGAAGAGGAACTTGTGGACTCTACAGACCAGTTAACTGAAAAGACAGATAGTTTTATAGGACTTGTGGAACCCCAAACAACATCAACTATCGATATAACACCGGAGAAACCCAGCTTGGGGCCTGAATCCTTGGAAATGGATAGTGATTCATTATCTAGTGCAAAGACTAGTTTGGATGATTTATTGGGCGGGTTTAAGGACTCCATCAATACTTCAGTAAATAAGGGAGAAAATGCCGTGCAAAGCTCACTAAACACAATTACTACTTCAATAACATCCATTAAGAAAAGTGCTTCAGAAGCAGCTGATAGTGCCTTGAGTAAAGTATTCTCAACTTTCAATCAAACAGGAGAACTGGCTGGCGATAGATTAACTAGCTTTTCAACTGGTTTGAGGGAAGCCGTAAAAAAAACTACTGGTGCTTCTGTTGAAGTGCTAAGAGGTGCAATTGTTGCAGTTGAGGAATCTATAGTAAAAGGGACTTCTTTTGTTGTTTACTCTTATGGGTCTGCCAAGGAATTGCTTCCTCCAGAGATCAGGGGTGCACTGAATCTGTCTGAAGAAAGGGCAACAAAAATATTGAGGCCAATTGGTGCAACTTTTCAACAGGTATATTTTACTTGGCACATTTTATGAAATTAAAAAATAACTCCATCTCCTGAAAAATTTTATTAGGCTCATTTTAGAACTCTTTTTGTCAGGGACTTCAGTCACTGCTTTCACCTTCCAGGTCTTCTAGTAAAAAAATCAATTGCATCCATGTCTGTTACAGTGCTTAATTACGAGCTGACCTAACTCATTTATATTCCCAAACCAACACTGAATTTCATATACCATAAGCAGGTTTACATTGCTATCGAGGGGTTAGAAAAAGGCCTTGGCTTGGATCCAAATGATCCAGTTGTACCTTTTGTTCTTTTCCTTGGAACCTCAGCCACTTTGTGGTATGGATGTCCTTTCTTGCATTTAGGGATTTGTTAATTTAATCTTCATTACATCGGAAACTAAAGTTTTCTATTGGATTCATGCAGGGGTTTTTATTGGGTGTGGGCGTATGGTGGTTACTCTGGAGATTTGTCTCCACAATTAACTATGAAGCTCTTGGTAGAGAAGGGAGACACCATGCTCATTGATGTCCGGCCTGAGGCAAGAGAGTAAATTTTTCTGGCCTTTCATGTTCTCAAGTTTCTTTTGTTAAAAATCCAAGTACCTCAATGAGAGAGGCTAAAACCTACTGCTCTCACTTTTACTAAAGGATTTCTACTGTTTTTTCAACTCTCTTCATTTATAACTTCTATTTTTTGGTGACCCCATTTCATATTTTCAATACTTATTTATTTTTCCACTAAGAAATATCATTTACATCACACCTTTCACCCTCATTTCTTTTATATTATAGTAAAAACAATCTCAAATCGGGTAACCTCATAACCTCATGAATTTCCTTTAATTTCCTTGACCTGGAATTGAACTTGTTGGACATTATTTATGTGAAGGTTCTCAGAGAAAGAGATGGCATTCCTGATCTTCGGCGAGCTGCAAGGTTTCGCTATGCAAGTGTAACTCTACCACAGGTTGGTTTTCTTTATAATACTGTCCAAAAGCTATGGTTGGAGGAATATTGCTATTTGTTACAAGGAAGATCAAAGTTTAGAACAATTACTTTGTTTCTAAATGTTAAATAACTCTTTGAACCAAAAAAAAAAAAAAGATGAAATAAAAATAAGCATTGGAGCTTGGATGCATCCTTTCTTTTCATAACTTTATGTTTTAAATTCCTCAACTTTGTTCAGGTTGATGGCCCAGTAAGGAAGCTGTTAAAGGGTGGAAAAGATCTTGATGACACCCTAATTGCTGCAGTCATTCGTAACTTGAAAGCTGTACAGGTACAGCTTTATGTTTTAAGACATTTGATATAACTATTGTTTATGCATGCTGAAGGTTTCGGAAAAATGAGAATTCTGAGTAGTACCAAAAAGAAAAGAAATTTTTTGGGGAGGGGTGATTTGGGCTTGGTCTCATCAATTATTTTGTATTTTATCATCATTAGCCTCTGAGGACACAAGAAATTGTTTCACACCTTTCCATTCTCTAAGATTTCTTTTCACCAAGCCATGCTCATGTGTGAAGGACTATTAGACACATACTATAGCAATCCAAATGACATGCACAAAAATTCAAGTAGAAGATGCATAAAATTTAAAGTGTTCAAGGCATTGTTTTGGTGAAATTACGTAAACATACTTTTGCTTTGAATTGTTGGTGGCATCATGGGTTCAATGTGCCTAAGCTGGAGGTGCTGATATAATTTGTTTTACAGAATTTTACTGGTGAAATAGCTTGTAATCACACTTTCCATTGAATTTTGGGTGGTGGGATTGGTCCAGCAGGGCCTAAAGTAAATTTTTGGGGTGGCAGGGTTGGTCCCGAAGTACCGAAATAAATTATCAGGGACAAGTGATCAGTTTTACAAAATGTATTATTTGGTATCATTATTGAAGTATGGTTCCTACATAACAAACTCCTGTGTTTTCCATGTTTAAATCTGGCTTCAGGAATATTTTCTCAGAATTTTGTTTTTCTAATACTTGTAGGACAGGTACCAGGTAATAGTTATGGATGCTGATGGTTCTTGTTCTAAAGGCATTGCAAGATCCTTGAGAAAGCTTGGAGTTAAGGCAAGTATTTGAAATCTCTAAGATTTTTTGTTGCATAAATGACTAAGCATTTATGCCATCATTGAACTAAAAGGGGAGAAAGAGAATTTCTCCACTCTCCTTTGGTCGAGCTTCTTGGGGATTAACATTTCTGAGAGTTTGCCCCTTATCAGTCACCTTTTTAAAAATTAACAATCTCGATTCTGGAAGAGTAACTTAATGCCTTTTGTTCATTTATAATGTTGTTAACCAAAACACTTCACTCATGTATCTTTGGTGTATAAATGCTATAGATAGAACCCATTTTTCATACATGTTATTCTCAAGATAGTTTCTGCACATGAGTTTGGCTTGGGGATCTGAAGAGACTACTTCAGAAAGCACATTTGTTCTACATCTCATTCTTGTCTTTATGAACCTCTGAAAAAGGAAAACAAAAATTGTCTTTACCTTGCCTGACTTGGTAAGTTGCAATGGGTAATCAATTTCAATATTCTTTTAGTTCACTCCATGGCTTGCTAAGCCATATGGTTGTGTATATTGCTTGTGAAGAAAAGAGTTAAATGTATGAATACAAGATAATAACATGGTTTATTCATAAAAAAAACCCATATAACTTAGCTTTAGAAGCTGGTTGTATTTTGCAGTATTAAACTATGTGACCTGCAATATAAGAAAATTGCCTAATGCCAGATCTGTATTTTTAATCTGGAACTGCAAAACATTTCAACATATTGCTAATTGTTTGTTTGCATTTTTACATGTCAGAGACCATACGTGGTCCAAGGTGGCTTCCAGTCTTGGGTAAAGCAAGGTCTCCGAATCAAGGAGCTCAAACCTGAGACAGCACTAACTATACTTAATGAGGTAAAGTTATGGCATGACTATTGTATTCTCTTAACTAATTGAAATATCTAGACATGAAAAATTCTATTTGTTGCAAGCCATTGATCAATTCAAAGTATTTGTGTGGCAGATGACATGCTGTAGTATTACTTACTTATCTTGCAATAGTATATTCAGTCAGCTCAGATAAATCCGGGAAAGTTTATTAATTTGACATTAATTTCAAAAACACATGATAAGAGTAAATTCTTTTGCTGGGTGCACTTCGGTGCTCCATGTATATTATCGAAACGGTATTCATAAGGCACTGAACAACACAAATACACAGACATATGAGGTGTCTTTGCATGCAAGTACATAGATTCACATGGAAACTCAAACAGTAATTTCTGTGTGTGTGTGGACAGTGTGGGGCACTCTACATGCAATCACACATGTCTGGACATGTGTGCTGTGTGCTTGTATATATGTAATGGATGGGCTACCATAAACTGGATAAGCAGGCCATGGGGGTTGTGTGTGTTTTGAAGCATGACGGAGCTCAGATCTATGAAAATGATAATCTGAGCAATTTTGATAAATATGAGCCAAATCTAAAGCAATTTCGATAAAAATGATAATCTGTCTTGAATACAATCTAATGGTGATAGAATTGGTAGAGACTATTGGTTCAGATTGAATTATTTATTTAGTGCACCGGATTGAACTGTATGGAGCTCAGTAGTAGAGGTGATGGTTAGTTTAGCTGTAGTTTCAATAAATTTTCCAACATGTTAGGTGTTATCAATTAAATAACTCTTGAAGCTGTTGTGTGCATAATAAAAGGTCCTGTCCCACATACCTGAGCCCATGTCTATATGGGCATTATTTAACATTCAAACAAGTTGATATGATTATTTTACAACTCAGAAAGCTCATACGAGCTCAAAAGTTATTTTGATATATGCCACAAGCTGACATTTTGGATAATGATACAATTTGGGATCTCCTTGTTCATGCAAATCAACAACCTTCACCTTCATTCAAAACATTTGTCTTGTTGCTAAGACCATTCAGTCATGTAGGATTTATATTCATTGTGCTTTGTCAATCTGTGCTGTTCTTTTTGATTGATTAAAAATTTTAAATACATGTACATTCTGGAAGTGCTTACCTTTTCTAGTGCCAGATCTAAGTTTTTCTCCAAGTACTTGACTTTTGACAACTTGACATCATTTCAGGAGGCTGAGGCAATTCTAGAAGATATCAGACCTTCACCAGTGCAAGCACTTGGATATGGTGTGGTAAGACTTGGATTACTTTTTGTGGCATTACATCAGGTCTTGGTTAATCATCAAATCATGATTGAGAAATATTTATTTCTTGCCTTTCAAATGTCCAGTGCATCCTTTGCTAACAAAAATATTTATGTTGTGAACAGGGTTTTGCTGCAGCATCATACGCTTTGCTAGGTGTGTCCTTTTTCTTCCTCGTGGACAGGCTTTCTGCTACTTTCTAAGAATGATCCCCCAAAATCTGGAAGAGTTTGAAATTTTTTAGTTCTATTATATAGAACCAATGCTATAGATTCTGTTTTTTTCCTCCCATCCTTCTTGCCAACAAAACTTGAACTTTGTTTCAGAGTGGGAGAAGACCTTACAATTTATTGCTATTGTTGGCCTCGGTCAGGTATACTATTATTAGTTGTAGTTCTCTGTTTCTTTCACTGTTACACACACACACACACACACACGCACACACACACACACTCACTGATATTGATTCTAAGCTGATAGTGGTTAAAACAAACTTGCACTTTCTGAACCTGAATTATTGTGCTTGCACACAGATCCTTTGTTTCATTCCATAAAATAGTGTTGATTCGACCATTAAGCTAGATGCCCCTCTGGCTATTTTGCATGTGTTTAACCATAAGGAAAGTTTTATGTCATTGCTAAATTTAGTTTAGTGATCCTTTTGTTTCTCTAATTATTGGTTTGTCACACTCCACCAGACTATTTATCAGCGGGTTGCTTCTTACAATGGCCCAGAAGATTTTAAGCAAGATATGAGGTATAACCTACTCCAGAAGTCTTTCTTCATTCATGCATTTACCATACCAGACACAATTGTATATGGCAAACCTATATGGAAACAAGGTTTGAAATCAAGTCTCTGTTTGTTCGTGCTCAATGAGTTATGCAAGGCGCATTAGTATAATGTCAGATAGATAGGTGTTATATGTTGTACTCTTGAGAATCTGATCAGAATATGCTTGTGCAACATCATTAGCCAACCAATTGACATGCTTAACTTAAATGGACCTCGGTGTTTGCACTGGAAAAGGCATGGGAAATTTTGTATATAGCAAGTCTTGGCTTTAAATGTTCTACCAACACTAGGATCTTGACCGTGTCAGCAATCGAAGTCGTGTTGATAACCAAACTACTTATGACGTTATCAAGGTCAACATTTCCTAACCTCCACAGGACTTTTGAGAAGTCATTTATTCATTTGGCAGTTGGATTCTTTTTGCTAGTGGGATCATGTATGACCAAGTTTTTGGATTGTTGAAGTCTTGATTAATTGGGATTTTAAATGTTTCTTTGAAGGCTTTTGCTCTCCCCTGTTAGAGTTGGAGCTCAGGCATTTTCGTGGGCTACTGGAAAATTAGAAAACAACCGCCTCGGACTACCCACATCACCTTCGTCTACAGATGTTCAAAACCGGGTGCTGCAAGCTGCTGCAAAGCATGAATCCCAACCATCTGAAACTGGAGTTCAGAACCCACCACCCAATTCGGCGGCGCCATTAAATGAGAATGCAGATCTCTCAGAAGCATAGGCTTCGAGGAGGAATTTACTGGTGTGTGGCACATCAATCTGAGAACTTGACCGAGCTGTACATATAAAGAATAAGAAACATTCTACCTATGTCTACCGATGCTGACCTCTTAGAGAACAAATTTTGTATGTTAATGCCAGATAAATGAACTAGTTCTTGTACACTGCGTTGATTTCGTGTGCTCGTTGACGCCAACACAGATTTCCATTAATAATTGAATTAATACCATGGAAGGGCAAAGAGCCTCTTTGCCTAATTCATCCCCTAATTTTCTGTGCCATGGCATCAATGCTAACTTATACAGGGTGATAGACAGATAGAGGATAGAGCCATATAAAGGATGAAAAGGATCCGTAACACGTGGTCAACCTATGCATCCCCGTAACCTCCAATGGTGGTAGGGGCAGTGGACCAGCCCTCACAAGAAGGCGACGTACAGGGTCTGATGCTTGAGCACCAGCTGGTAAACAATGCCTGACAGAAACAAAGGAAAGAACAAGGGAACGAACAATGCCATTCTGTGGTTATAGAACAGCTGAAAATTCAAGATAATTGAATACAACTTGCAAATAAATAAATACCCTCCATTTTTTAAAGTGTTTAAACATAAAATATCAAGAAATGTGAATTTATAGCATCAGAAGCAAATATAAAAAGATAAGGACGACCTGCCAAGGGATCATAGAAACCATGGACATGGAGATGTTTGCCATCTCTTGAGTTTTTGCTAGCTGTAGAAATTATTCGATAAAGTGGCCTGCTCCTGCTCCCGAATGTAGCTAGGAGTACCGAGAGAGAGGAGCAGAGAGAGGGATTCTCTTAAAACTGCACCATATTTTGCATGCCTAAATCATATCAATGCTAGGAGTAACGAGAGAAAGGAGCAGAGAGAGGGATCCTCTAAAAATTGACCATATTTCATCTGCTTGAAATAAATGGCTGAATCTTCCACTGACTCGCCAGCCAAAATTAAGATGAAAATAGGAGAATCATCTGGCAGAAAGCAAGTTCCTTGATGAGCTGATGACAATTTGAGGGAAACTGTATGGTAACTGAAGATCCCACTCCTTGATCACTGTGCCATTTTTGGTATTTCACTCCCTGGTAAGACCATTTCAATGAGCGAGAAACTTTTACGAGGCATTTATCAATAAATGAGTGTGCTTATATCCAAAAGCACAGGTCAGGTCAAACATAAAAGCCATCTAATACTCTTGAAGCATGGTTTTGTTTCCAATTCCAGGAGGGTCTAGAGCTAATTTTTTTCAATGCACTATGCCACTCTTCTTTGCTTTTACCTTCGAGAGCACAGTTCAAAATAATAAGAGCTAAAATGCATCTCTAGAGCCTCCTGTTTAATTTCTGACGTGAGATGGTTCAACCAAGTAGAAAACTGGAACAGCTTTCTGTCGATTATTTTTTCTGCATTCAAGAATCTTTACAAGCTCCTCTCAGCACCATTTCGAAGATGCATAGTTTTCAGCAAAGAATAATCACAGAAAGCTTGGACTCTTCATTTGCTTTCAAAAGTGATGAGGATCCTATGAAGGTTATCTATGAAGGTTAGGATTTGTTTACGCTTCAAAGCTAGCTGGTATAACCAGAAGGAGGGTCCTCTCCTCTTAAACGAAAGACATCATATTTCTTTGGAGGGGTAGGGGTTGATGTTGAAGAAGAAGCCATGAGAAGAAAAGATTTAAATCATAATTGATCTTGATTTCCTTATAAGGTGCTTCAAATTGCATGCCTTCAGTTGCATTGAATGTTCTTGACACCAGATCCCTCCACACCCAATCTCCTGCTTCTTTACCCTCACTAAACCAAAGTAAATCAGAAGCGCTCCCATGAATCTCAAACCAAAAGTCCGCAAGCATGGCCTCAATAGAGGTCGTTCATATCTAACAAGCAAAAACATGAGAAATCACGCTGACATCAGGTGCTTAAATTGCACGATTTGAGCAAACGCTCAACAGTCGAGGGACACTGTAAACATGCCCGTTGCCTACTTTAAGGTTAAAGTGAATGCCTATTGCATTAAGCCCGTGACAGAGGGAGTCTCTAATCTTATGCCTACATGCCACCGTTTATGTATTGCTAAATGCATTACTGCAATCAGCTAAATTTTCTCAAGCAGAAGCAAAAGGACATACAGGAACATCACATTACAGATGCTCAATATTAAAATATATTGAAGTCCAACATTTAACAGCATCCATTTAGCCTTTTTATCAGCTACCTTCACAGTGACGTGAGGAAGGGAAATTGGGAGTTCGGAATAGGCAAGGAAAGACAACAATAACGATATACAACCTATTGTGCCCATTCATGCTTATGTGTAATAGGCCAATCAAGACTGTAAAATGAAGTTGTACACGAGGAAGATGATCTGCCAAATACACAAGAAATAACATTCTCTGCCTTGTGAGTGGCAAGTGCTCTTACATCACCTATCCTACGTTCTAATATCAGGTGCTTCATTGCTTGTGTAAACTAAAAGCAGGCAAGATAAGATCTCTAAAGTGCATTCAAGTATGTGCTCAGTAATGCTAACTACAGGCTTCTCATACAAAAACCTAACAAATGAATATAAACAGCAATACGCATCATGTTTGCATAGCATATAGTGGTTGAACATATGCATTAAGAGCAGATATAATGACACTAACATGAAATAAAAGCAAATATTAAACTCAAGTTCATTGAACAACCTGAAAAGGGAATTTTAGCTTTCAAACCATTCAGTGCTGGATCAAGCTTACAGGTACAAAACAGAACAGAAATATAAAACTACAGAAATGACAACTTTTACTGGGTGATCATCTTCTCTGGGTTTGAGGTATCACCAGATGGTCCCTTTTTCTGTCCCATCACAACCATTGGTGGTGGGGATACTAAACCAGCTCTCATAAGAATGCCACGTACGGTGTCTGTAGGTTGAGCACCGACTGATAACCAATACCTGCAGAAGCAAGTAGAAGAGTAACTCAAAAGCAGCAAAAACAAAATTACAGAGTACCAACTCATTTTATCAACCATGCAACTAGATGCAGCTATTCAAGAGGTTTATGTGAACTAAAAACCGATCTATCAGTTTTCTCCTTTAATTCAGAATTGACAATGTTGACACACACCTTTCTCTTTGTGAAGATATCTCCTACATGAAATAAATGTATAGCATGCTTATTGATCTCGTTTACAGTATCCTGTTTTAGTGAATTAAAAATCAATCTTAAACACTATATCTTGCTAGAATCTCCAAAATTATCTACTCAGGTTCAACTTAAACAGCGCAATCTCCTTTGATTTAGCTAAAACATAAATACTTGGATAAATTTACATAACCGCATATACAAGAAACATAAACAAAGCAAAACAAAAACAGAGTGAGAGAATAAAACTAAATGAGATATATATTTTTTTTTTAAAAAAAAACTTACTTCACAAGGTCAACATTAAGACCCAATCTTCTAGCATCGCCTTTAGCTACAAAAAGGAAACGCAGAAAGGTTTAAGAATAACGAAGCAACTTCATGAAGTTACAATATTGAAGCCATTGCAAAAGCTAAGCTCACTAATCAACATGTATCTTCCCCAAACAGCGAAACGAAAGATTAAGCATAATTAATGCTTTGGTGACTATAATAGAATAAATACATCTACTTTATTTGATGATATTTAAGTAATTGTATTAGTCCTATGAATAATGTTGGACCAAACCTTAAAAATTAGTTTTTCCCTACTCCTGATGATCTTTGTGCTTAAAATTTTCAGACTTCAACAGAAAACACCCTAAAGTATAAACAATCATTGCTATTAATGGTTACATTAAACTATATATACATATCAAAATGAAATGAAATGCATCCCACTTTGCAAACAATAACCCCACAAATTTTAACTCTTTGATAACAACTTTATCTACAGAGAACCTATAATGATAGTATGAGAGCTTGAAAATGAACCCAATTGAGAAGAAGTTAAGTTGAAACTGAATAAGCCTTCGAATTTCAAGTCTTTAAGAGCATAAAAACATCATGTAAACTGACCATACAAAACTAAGAAGAGAAGGGTAAAAACAAATGGAGGGAACCTGCTAAGGGGTCATAGAAACCAAGAACTTGAAGGTGCTTGCCATCTCTTGGTGTATGGCTATCAGCAGCAACGATCCTGTAAAATGCCCTGTTTTTGCATCCCAGTCTAGCTAAACGAATCTTCACTGCCATTTTCTTGAGTTCTTCAAGCGAGAGAGAGCAAGACAAGAAGTGCGTGTGGATATGGGTTTTTATATGGATAACGAGGATGAGATGGTTTGTGGATACGGGTTTTTCTAGTCGTTGATGATAAGGGTTTTTCTTAGTTGGGCTTCTCTACTTCTTTCTTGTCAAAACTACGCCGTTTGGAGTACATGTTTTCTTTAGAAAGCTTAAAGCCATGCAATTTGCCCCCGCTCTTTTCAACAAACCTTCAGAAAAATAGAGAGACAAGAAGAAATTATTTGTGATAAATAACCATAAATAAACTACAATATAGTATTGATAAATTAATATTCAATAAATTAATAACCTCAGTTAAATAATATTTTTACCTATCCCCAATTGAACTCAATATAATAAATTAATAATTCGTTAAATTAATAAGATATATATATTTAGAAAATATGGTCTCGCTTGATACATAAATTAATAATATTTTATAAATTAAAATTATATACATGCATGACTCAATTATAAGGTTTTTGTCAAATATAATTTCAATGTTACAATTTTTTCTCTTGAGATTGATGTCTCATTGGACTTTATCTCTTAACTTTTCTTAGTACATTAGTAAGTTTTAATATAGTGTTTTTATATTGGAAGAGAAAATTATACTATGTGATTATTGTAATTATTATCTTGAGCTTCATCTCACTCTAATTATTGTTTTTAGCTTTATTTTTATATCATTCTCGATAATTTACTCGATACTTAACAACTCTGAAGTAATTGTGTTTAATTTTATTATTTTATAGGACTATAGTTGATTTCTAGTTTCCTTTTTGACACACTCTAATAATTTGTTGTAGCGTGGAGTTCTCTTTTTTTTTTTTTTCCTTTCATTTTTGAGATCTTGTCAGCTAAAATTTACTTACAGAGGAGATTGGACGAGAAAAGTTTAACCATCTACCTTCAATTACCATGTTAACATTTAAAATAATCATGTTCTTCAGTGACGGAGAGTGTCCCTCTCGCTTCAGGTAGCCCTAAGGAAAGAAAAAAAAAAGCAAATCAATTAAAGACTGATTCTTTTGCCTTCTGTAGTAGGGTCCCCCTTGCTCCAGCAGACACAGACACCTGAGGACTCAGAGAAAAAAGAAACCAAGAGACAAAACATCTGCAATCACGTCCTGGGAAACAGAACAACCCTTTCGTAACCAAATATGTTGTTTGTAATACAAGTACATGATTCTGTTCGCAACTATAAACCTTTTACATAAAGCTCTTAGGCTCTCTAGCATGTTAATTCAGAACAATGAGTTGTTTCATTGCTTGCTGTCTCATCACAGTATAAGCAAATTGTGGGAAAAAATCTACTAGAATTTTCACAGTAGTTGGCAATCGACTTTACCAATTGACCGGGAACTCTATCCTTGCCAAAAATCCAAAACTTCTGAGGTTGAACTTTTGTACAAGAAATATTCTAGATGTGAATGTACATTCTCCCGTTGCACATATGTATATCTGCGGTATTTTTTTCTTCTTTTGCCAGACTTAGCAGAAACTGCAGAACACTTGCTGTTGCTGTTTTCGTAGGTGCCCATCTGATTTTTTTCAAAGAATATATCCTGTTCAGGAGTGTGAAAACAAAAATGTCTCATTCCCATTCCTTCTCTGCAATAACCACAAAAACATCTTTTAGTGACCACCTCCTTCTCTCGCTCTTGGCGGGTGGATTGATAACAGCTCTTTCAGCATCAGATACACGGTATCCAATGACAATCTCTCTTCTCTGTCTGGCTCGTAAGAGTACTTCATAGAAACTCAATTCCTCGCCTTCAAAAAGGTAAAGATCCGCTTGCCTTATTTGTAGCTCATTTCCCTGATGAACACAAAATGTTTCATGAATGATGAGTAAAAATGATCAGAGGATCATAAATTTCAACATCATCAATAGCAACAAGTTTACCAGCACAACCAGGAATGATGCTGATCAGTTGTGGTGGATTGCCTAAGGCTCTAAGCAATAAAGACAGAGTCCACTAGCAAAACCTTTGCTGTTGTGGCACAACATATTATGTGGCTAAAGTATGATTCAAAGGAGTGACCAACTGAATGCAGTAGGGAAAGAAGCTGATGGTCACCCACTGTGTTTAATTATAAAAAATGAATCCTTTAGTTTAGCTGTTTTAAGCCGATTGAAGCCACAGAATGTATTAAGAAAATCCAACAGAATCATGAAGACAGTACACAGGATGCAAGCTGATTCAGATCCTTATCGAACTATGGAGAGCATGACAAAGAGGAAAAGCTTTCTAGAACTAGCATACAGCACACAGGGTGCAAGCTGCTACTTGTGAGGGAAAAAAGGGTTGAATATTGCTAAAAGGTGTTTCAATTTCTCCCCACTTGCAAGAGTTGGCCAAAAAACTAAAGCAATCCTGTAAAAACTGTCAAGCGATACATGTGTCAAACCATCTCCTACAAAGAATTTCCCAAATTTTCATTGAATTGACCAAGATTGCAGGATCTCAATTATTATGTTTTTTATTTAAACCTTGAGTGCATTTGAATTAAAAAAATAGATTATGCACCTGTTGGGATTTTCTATTGCAATTTTGTAAGTCATTTTGCCCTTCGAAATTTGGGTTTGCCATAGAATGTAATCAGATCTCAGAATTTAACAGAAGAGAAACAAAAGAATACCTCCTCTGCGAAGAGCTCTTTTAATACATCATTTATTTGTTGATCTTCTGCAACCATGGCCAACGCCATGCTGACAAGCTCATTTGATAGAACATAATCGCTGATCTTTGACATGGACAGTAAATTTTTAGTTCTTGGGTCCAGAATTTCACTTATTATTACTGATTTATCTGAAGCCTGCTGCATCTCCCCAATCCATGTGTCTTGTGAGAAGCTTCCTCCGTGAACCTGGTTTGACATTGGGAGGCGCTTCGACTGCATGGATCATGAGAATAAGAAAAGAATGATTACAAAGATCAAAGAGCGCTAAATCTCACAAGTGATCTCCAATGTCAGCATATTAGTCAACACCAGGATTCTGTACAACTATCTTTTCTTGGGTTCTGGAGAGAAGAAACAAAATTTTCTCTGGCTTTTCCTTGAATTGATGAAGAGCTGACCACATAATCTTCAGAAATGAAGGCAAAAACCCCTCTGTTCATAAGATCACAGGGCATCTTGGAGGATGGAATGCAACAATAGTTGTTCAAAAAGGGATGAAAGGTGACAAGCCCATGTCAAATGGAAAAGACTCTAGCCACCCTACCCCCTCCCAAATCATTGACTCAGTTTCACAATTTTTAAATTGCAGTTTCTGTGTGGCAGAAACCAACTGTCATAGATGATACATATCTGTGTCATAGCCTACCCACCAGAACTTTAGTTAGATGAAGTACCTGAATATCACGAATCAATAGTAATGTGGCAAGAGATCTGGAGTCTGCTTGCATGGCTGAATCTTCAACTGACTCGTCGGCCAAAATTAAAATCTAAACAAACCAAAGACTTCATCAAAATCTTTTTAACAAAGAATAACAATACTTCAAAAAATATAATCCCGGTCATCATATAATTACATCCAAAACCCAATGATATTAAGTATTATTCTACTTACCGAATCAAAAGATTGCAAAGGAAGGCTTTCTAAATGACGTCTTATGACTGTATTTCCCTCTCGATTAACCAGTTGTATATTTTCCAACCTACTCAAGTCCAGGCCACCATCAATAAGCTTCTTTTCCCTCTCCTTTTCAGGAACATCATTGAACATCCAGAGCTCTGAACCTTGTGCTAAAAATGCATCCAACACCTAAACTTGCAATGATGAGTAAACCTAACATTAATATTGTTTTTAGAAAATGAAAAAGTTTAAGAGAGAAAAAAGAGCACTCCAAATTGTAGCAAGAAATATTATGTAGAAAGAATAGTTCCAGTGAAGAAACATTTGTTGCAACTACAACTGAAAATTCAGTATTCTGAAATGTCTACCACCACTTTGCCGCAACGGAGAAGTTATGATTTCAGAATTCTTATAACATTACCATAATCATATCTTCCATGTCTCGTCTCCAACCACAAAACAGTATCCTTTCTGCAGGCTTTGGAACAATGGAGTCTTTCGGTAGACTTCCTCTCCATACCTGCAGCATCCAGGCGAAGAAAAGAAAAGATTAGGGGCTTCACAAATGAACTTACCACAATCATATCATCAATGTCCCTCCTCCATCCACAAAGTAGAACCTTCTGTGGCATTCTTGCAGGTTGGGCAATGTGCATGAATGATGCTTCTTTGACCTGATGATGAAATTGATTGTATTATGTAAGTTTTTCTTATTATGGTCTACCCACTTACCTAATTTCCACCGAAGGAACCATTCTAGCGTGCACATCTGAACTGACCATGATCTGCTGTTTTAGTTTTCATTTTGTTTCCTTTTCAATTTTACTGATTTCTTTACATCATATCAAAAGCACACAAGATATCCTTCACTAAATTACACCGATCTATTATTTAGTGAAAAGAACCATCCTCAAAGGGTCTATGGTAGACACGTCAGATGCAAAGCGATAGTATCCCAACCACACTGCAACATGTACAACGCTAAGGAGTTCATGCATATATGTGCAACAACATAATTACCTAAAGGCCAGCAAAATGCTAAAACTAACTAAAGTGAATCTATTTATTTATGGGTATGCTCGGGTATCTACAGGTAGGACTGGCCTTATTTTCCTCTATGCAGATATCTGCTGCATTTACTATGGCCTTTTCTTTCCCTTTTCATTTTGTAATTTTATCTCTGATATAAAAGCATCCTGGCTCAGGCAAGCTAAGACGACTTTCTTTTGCTAACTGGGTAAGGCACAAGTCCCGTCTCTTATTATGCACATACCACATAGGATGACAGATCAAAGAAAGGGGAAGCTTGGGGAAAGAATGCAAGGAAATCTATAAGAAATCTTTATTTCTGAGTGAAAATGAAAGCACCGTCGGTAATGCTGCTGGAGCATAGCTATCGTCATCTTCTGCTATGACAAGGACTTCATCACCTTCTTGTAGAACATACGAGTCTTCAGGATTCAGGATAATTTTACCCCCAAAGGAAGCAACCTTGATCCCACAAGGTATAGCATCAGGAAAACTGATTAGTATGTCCTCAAATTGCATGCCGTGCAACTGTGGCCATCTTTTGATATAAAACTCACAATTTTCAAACCCGAGTATGTCTTCCCAGATCTGTCATAAGCCATCCATATTTATCACATGCACAAAACGAGCAGGGAAGTAGTTTACAGCATAATAATGGAAGTAAAAATCAATGTGAAAAAATCAGTAAGGTAAATAATGCTCACACTGATGTCAAAGAATGTGACTAGAGTATTAAGAGTGCAGCAATTAACCTGTGCAAGTCCTGGCTGCCGAGCACATTGAATCATCAAGCGGCCAATAACATCATGAGCTACAACAGTTTCAACAAGATCTCCACCAACAAGTTTCAAAAGAACCTCATTGTCAAGATCACTTAGCTCCACGACAATGTGCCCTCTCAGCCCTTCTTTCACTCCTATAAGACTTAAGACGGTTCTCAATGCACGAGCATCACTCTGTAAAAAACCATAAACGAGTTAACGGTTATCAATGCTTATCGGATATCAGATATGAAGCACATCACTTCTTCACTCAAGTAGCAGACCTGGTCAGCATTTCCATCTTCAGCAAGGACAATTATTGCACGGGCCTTGGAGACAGATACCTGAAAACTTAAGGCATTACTAAACCAAGAAAGTTAACAGAGAAAATAATGGTTTCAGCATTCATGACAAAGTAGATACTCCCATCATCAGGTTTAGAAGAAGAAGAGAGAGGAAGTTCAACGTAGACTTGAAGAGTAAATAATATTCACTGAAGAAACCATGACAAGAAATGCATGTGCAATCTTCAAGAATACAATGCAATAATGTGCATTAAGCTGCTTTAAGAAACAGTTAATCATACAATTCTTGGGAACTGGCATGCTTTAGCAAAATTAGGTATGTGCCCTGAAACTAAATTAGACAAACATAAATTTTGGATAGGATAACTAATCAGGCCATTTAGCATTAATGAATCACTTATTGATTGTACGACTGAAGAAGATTGAATCTGTCCCGCAACCACAGCTTTCAGCAGAGAAGATATATGCTACAACTTGTAAGCAATACCACAGAATGTACGCATACCTTTTTCAGGTCAGCCAGAATTAAAGGACTCCCGCTTCTGCATATGACAAATGTTCCTTTGAAGTCGAACTCCATTTTAGCAATATCCATTTCCATCTCTTCTTTGTCTCGTTCAGCCAACACCACAACAATTCCTCCCCCCAAACTCTCATTGGCTATAGCAAGCTGATTCAGAAGTGATCCCTGGTTTCAGAACAAAACGATTGGTGACTGAGGAAAAATTTGCAAAATATTCTGCAAACACCTAAATATATTTATTTTGTGTTATCCATGTGCTTTTATGAATTTCTTCAGAGATTTTTATATTAGGAAGGAAATAACTGTTCCCAGTTTATTTAAAGGTCTTTGAGATGAGGTGTCTACACTATTCACACACGTCATATAACATGCCAGCAAATGTATAGAGCAAAGAAGCTTCACACTAACAAGATGTGGAATAAGAATCTTACTAATTTATCACTCCACCCAAGAATTAGAGTATGGTTTTGCTCAACCACTTTGCTTCTTCCTTTCCTTAACGAATCGAACTTCTCAGAAATAGCGTCAGACACAAGCCCAAGCATCATAGCAAAAATAAGCATCCCACCAAAGCTAATAGAGACAGAAACAAGCCTTGGACCAATCCCCTCTGAATTAGCATGATTGCCCGAATCAGCTACAAATGTCCAAGACAACCAAAGACAATCCGCTAAACTATCATTTGTCACACCAAACATTGCCAAGCCACCAAGACAAATAACCAGCAGTGTCGCAACTAACAACGCCAAAGGCTTCGCATATGGACGAACCGATAAGAAAACATCCACCCGATAGGCAAGCTGCTTATTCAATAGCACCGCGTCCCAGATATTACCCGACGATCTCGATGTTGATACAAAATCAATGTACTTGAAAGCGAGAACTGGAATAGACAATAGCGTAAGTGAAACAATCAAAGCCAAATTCTTTAACCCATTATCACCACCATAATTATTATCATCAATCTCCTGCATTACTGAATCAGAAGCATCTACATTGGATAATGAATTACACGCTCGCAATGCAACATTTAGTTTCAATATTTGATTCTGCAATAAAGAATACAAAGAATCCCTGTTAAATAACAACAAAATCCTGCATTAAGGTCAAATTCGCTAACAAGGACTCCAAATAATCAATATAACCATAGAAGACTTAAAAGCACTAATCTTGATAATGAAAATCAAAACTTAAAGAGAACGACTCACCTGCAAATCAATTACTTGTTTATGTAAGGTAAAATTCTTGTGTACCGACGAAGCCAAAGCAGTAATAACAATCTGCAACAGCCCGAAAGAAAGCCACTTCAAAAAACATTTCTTTATTTCTTTCCCAAAACCAAACCAACAAAAAGGGTACTGTATAAACACTTACAGCTGCTGTGATGGTCAAATTCCATCTGAATCTGACCCGATGAACCGATGGCCCGGAAGAAACCTTCTCAGAAGACTGCTTCTTCTCACTGGGAACAACAGGTTTCCGGTCCAAAAAGGAATCATGTTGTTCTTGTTTTGAAGGTTTAACTAGTTGTCGAGGGAATTCCACGCGCCGGCGAAGTATGCCGTATTTAGAAGTGGCTGGGGGGGGAATAGAGGAGGATGGTCGAAAAGACTGCGACTTAGAGAGGATGGAATCAGGAGAATGCTTGGGAGTAGTGGAGAATCTGCGGTGGGATTTTGGAGGTTTAGGAGGTGACTGGTGGATGAAAGAAGGAGAAGGGAAGAACCAGTCCCTGTCGAAGGAAGGAGACGGTGAGTCTTCGGAGTCGAGGGACATGGTGGGTTTTTTTTATTGAAATGTTTTCCGTTTTTGTGTTTGATTAATGATTAACTATTGTTCCAGTAAGTCTTTTTATTTAGGCCAACTTTAGCTAATTTGCAAGATTCATGAGGTAAATAAAAAAAAATTAAAAAGTTTAATTCTCAATACATTAAATATTAAATAAAAAAAATTTATAAAAGTAACAATAATGTATAAATTTGACACCGAGCAAAATTGGATATTGGAAGTTACTATACTCATCATCATTAAAGTGTGGCGGCCTTTTCAACGTGTTATGCACGTGCGATCAAGTTTTTTTCAAATTAGTTAAATTTAATTCTTGAATTGACAAGTTTTGAGTTCTTCTTTGGAGCTTTAATTGTTTTAAATTAATGAAATCAAATTTATTTTTCTAAATTGAGCACCAAAATTTTCCTCGACCACTCAAGAACACAAAGCGAAGCAAATAGAGATCAACTATAAAATTTGATTCCAAATCAACCAAGCATGGAAGATGGTGAAACTAAACAAAACAATACTCTAGATTCATTATTATAATCCATAATACATATGAAACTTTAGCTATAATTTTTTTTACTACAATAAATTCATCATTTTTTTTAATTGTTTTAATGTTGAAATGGCTTGAGATTTTAGTTACCAACTAAGTAGGTAACTGGATTAGTTAAATTAAACTGTATTTTTTTTTAAAGTAAAACTTTAAAATAAAATTGTTTTAAAATATGAAATGACATCATTCAAGATTTGTTTTTTTTTAAATAAAATAATATTATTTTGATTAAAACAAGTTTGAAGAAAATCCGACCAAGTTAAACTATAATTTCGAGAGGTTTTATTTCATCTATGTTGAGATTAATTATTATAATTTAATGAAGTTTAATGCTTGTAATATTATAATCAAGAGGTTGTTTGGAGTGATTAGCTTTGTACTCGCAAGGTGTTAGAATAATCAATGCGTGGAAATTTGTTCTTCGAAAGTGAGTGGAAGAATTAGACTTTGATTATTCTTTGAATGTTTTTCCCCTTACAGTATGATTACCACCGCCTCTCGTCGTCGTCGTCATTATCTTATGGCGATTTCATGTCAACAAAATTCAGCTATTGTTTTCTATGGTTTGAATTAACAAGATAGATAATTTAGGTCTTTGGTGTTGATTGGACGGCTTGACTAAATAATTTATTTTATTTTATATTTAGTAGAAAATTAACAAAATAATAACACATCTCATCTAATGTCTAATGTCCTGTAGGGAATATTAGTTAGGTGGCTCATACTAATTAAGTAGCCAGCAACGTTATTTTCTTAAAAAATTTAGATCCTATATATTGTAGGATTGAAGGCTATTTGGGTTCTATACTGGCAGGATCCCAATCTATTTTGGGCCATGCACAGCCAATAATTTAATGTTATTCTGGGTTTTGTAGTCTGGAGGGCTAGAGATGGTTGGGTCTTAGCGCAATCCAAGCGTCATGTGTGCATCGGGGTTTGCCCAGCACACAAGCAAGTAGTTTAAAAGGCTGTTTGGCACTGCGGTGCAACCTGTTTTTTACAAAATTTCATAAATTTTGTTTTTTGCTAAAATTAAGTGTGGTTTGTACTTTCTGGATCGTTTTGATGTGCTCATATCAAAAATAATTTTTAAAAAATGAAAAAACATTATTAGCATGTTTTTCGGCACGAAAAGCTATTTAAAAAGCAACCGCTACCACACTCTCAAACACCCTCTAAGTGCCACATATCTCTATGTGGTTTTTCTTTGATAATAATAATAAATTTTTAAAAATTTATTAAGGATGATGATGATGATGATAATTTTTAATTTTACCTTTCAAATCAAATTTATAGTTTTTTTAATATTAATAATAATTTTATTAATAATATTAATTATTACAAAAATAATAATATTTATAACACAAAAGATAATAATTTTAATATTAATACTTTTGATTATGGTAAAAAAATAATAATATTCATAACACAAATAATACTATTTTTAATTCCAAGAATATTTATAACACAAATAATATTTTTTTATATTAAGACTTTGAATTATTATAAAAATAATAATATTAGAACACAAATAATAATATCTTTGATATGAATACGTTGAATTATAAGAAAAAAAATATATTTAGAACACAAATAATAATATTTTGATATAAATACTTTAAATTATAAAAAATATATATATTTACAACACAAATTATAATATTTTTATATTAATTCTTAGAATTATTGAATATTTTTAATAATACTACACCGCAAGCTCACCTTTTATTTTTATAAAAAATATCATAAAAAATTATAATATAAATAATAATATGTTTTCAATATTAATAATAATATTTTCTTTTAAATTTATTAATTATAATACAAATAATAATATTTATAATATAAATAATTATATTTAGAATCCCAAGAGCATCTCCAATGCATGAAGCAAATGAAGAGGCAAATGCTAAATATTGTACTTTAGCTTTTATTTTTTCAATTTTTTCATTCCAATGCAGCACCCAAATAAATAGCCAATTTTGGCTATTTGTTTGTTGGCTAGTCATTTCTACATTTCACTATAGAAATGGTCAAAATAAATAACTGTTGGCTAATAACTATTTTTATAGCCGTTGGCCAACAACTTTTTTTTTTCTTTTGGAGAAATTTTCTTTAAATGTAAGAGAAAAGAACTTGTAGTTTTAAAATTTTGTATTGTGACTCATCCTTCTCTCAAATTTAGAAAAACAAGAATCAATTATTCTCTGGTTAATTAATAACATCGGTTGTGTTAATTAGCTTAAATTAAAAGGTATGCTTGTTTAAAAGCTTTTTCTATTTTCTCTTTTATATCTCTTGATTTTTTAGATATTTTGTTGTTAATTTAATATTTGTGATGATTTTTATTTCTTTATTATTTTATGTTTTTAATATGGGTCAAGGAAGACAATTTTTATTTATGTTGTTATATTTGATAAAATTGAGAGAAATTAATAATAGTAGTTGATATTGATAAAAAGATAAAGTGACAAATTTAAAATTTATTTTTGATTGTCTATTTTAATTTGAGGTCAATTATACTTTGTCTTGTTGAAAATGCAATTAAACTAGTATATCAATTCTTTTTTAGTTCCAAAAAATGGTCAAATTGTTATGTTAGAACAAGTAGGAGGCAATGCTTATTATTAATTCGCATGTATGAAAACTATAAAATTGCTAGATATTGAATGTGAGCTTCTTTTACACTCTCTTATAAGGTTTTAACTTGAGTTTTTTTTTTTTTTTTAATATAAATGGATTCAAATTTTCCAAGCTCTTTTACCAACTTTCTTATGAGTGAGTCAGAAGATATTCTCTCTCAACCAAGTGATTCTAATCAATTAATTGATGACTTAACATACTCGAATTTAAACATCCATTCGGCAAAAAAATCACAAAGAAGTAAAAATTTCTCACTAGAGAAAGATTATTTACTTGTCTCTACATGACTAAATACAAGTAAGGATCCAATTACAGGAGTTGAACAACAAATAAAACAATTTTGGACTCGCGTACATATTTACTTTGTAGAGAATGGAGAAAACTTGAATAATCGTTCCATGGTTTATATCGGTTGTTATTAATGTATGGCACTGATCTTCTCTTTTCTCATGGTCGATGAGATGGGTGATTCTTGCTGTTCACTGGCAAGCTGTGAGTTTTGGTTGTGTTGCTTTGAGCATTATCTGCTTCAACATTTATGATTTGGACAGTTGTATATTGGAAATAATTGTGCTACTGTGCTTTGTTGAAACTTTGTACAGTACAATGCTTTGTATTTGGGTGTTAGAAGGGGGGTTTCAGTTTGAATCATGTTATCTTTGTCTGAGATCCATACCTATTTTGCAATTTCAATTTTGGTTCTTAGCTCCATTTCATTAGGTCTGCATGTAATATGCTTTGAGGCTCTGGCCTCCCCCTGGGAGTCATATATATTCTTTTCAGTGCCTTGATTCTTCTATCATATGCTGACATGTGATTTTTCCGGTAGTCCCACTTCAGTAGGAGAATGGTTAGCTTGTGTTTGATGTGGTACGCTTTTTGTTGTACTTTCTTAGCTTTTATCACCATTTTTGAAAGAAGAAAGAGAGGAGGATTTTTTCAAGTTCTGAAATATTCGTAAATCTAGTCCTTAGGGCTGCCTGGTTTGTGATTTCAATTAGAAGTTTCTCCTCTTCCATATTGCTTATTTTCTTTGGCATGGATAATAACTTTAATTTTGTATTCCAATTCAGGATTTTAGTCCTTTGAGATAACAGAAGTCAAGATGCAAGTTGTTCCTAGAGAGGGTGAAAAGTGCTTTGTCCGTCTCTGGTCCTAGGCCAATGGAGTGGTCTACTGTTCTATATGCAGGGCCACAAGGACCTGGAAAAAATGGAAAACAGCATAAATCTAGCTTGGAATCACCTATCATGCTACTCACTGGTCACTGGAGTGCTGTATGTACTATGAAGTTCAATCCAGATGGAAATGTCATTGCATCAGGATCTCATGACAAGGAAATTTTTCTATGGTAAATTCATGGGGAATGCAAAAACTTCATGGTTATGAGAGGGCACAAGAATGCAGTTTTGGATACTTGAGGGCCATCAGGATATGATTACAGGTATGCAGCTGAGCCCTGATGGCTCATATCTGCTTATGAATGGCATGAACAACAAGCTCTGCATTTGGGATATGCGCCCCTTTGCATCACAAAATCGTTGTGTGAAGATTTTTGATGGGCACCAGCACAACTTTGAAAAGAACTTGTGAAAATATAGCTGGTCACCAGATGGAAGCAAGGTTACTGCTGGTAGTGCAGATCGCATGGCTTATATATGAATCTGTCAATGAGTGTGTCTTCCACCCTACTGAACCTATCTTTGGATCATGCAGCAGCGACAAACAGATTTATCTTGGGGAAATCTGATTACTATTTTGTCAGTTTGCTTAAAATGAGTTGTTAGTAACAGTGAGGATGTTTCGGGGCCTGCTTGTGAGTACCCAACAGAAAGATTGAACAGGTTGTAAGGATACCATGTTACATTTTACAGAACTTTCTCATATCCTGCTGACAATTTAGGTCTTTGGTGTTGATTGGACGAATTGACTAAATAATTTATTTTATTTTATATTTAGTAGAAAATTAACAAAATAATAACACATCTCATCTAATGTCTAATGTCCTGTAGGGAATATTAGTTAGGTGGCTCATACTAATCAAGTAGCCCGCAACGTTATTTTCTTCAAAAATTTAGATCCTATATATTGTAGGATTGAAGGCTATTTGGGTTCTATACTGGCAGGATCCCAATCTATTTTGGGTCATGCACAGCCAATAATCTAATATTAATACTTTTAATTATGGTAAAAAAAAATAATAATATTCATAACACAAATAATATTATTTTTAATTCTAAGAATATTTATAACACAAATAATATTTTTTATATTAAGACTTTGAATTATTATAAAATAATAATATTAGAACACAAATAATAATATCTTTGATATGAATACGTTGAATTATAAGAAAAAAATATATTTAGAACACAAATAATAATATTTTAATATAAATACTTTGAATTATAAAAAAAATATATATTTACAACACAAATTATAATATTTTTATATTAATACTTAGAATTATTGAATATTTTTAATAATACTACACCGCAAGCTCACCTTTTATTTTTATAAAAAATATCATAAAAATTTATAATATAAATAATAATATGTTTTCAATATTAATAATAATATTTTCTTTTAAATTTATTAATTATAATACAAATAATAATATTTACAATATAAATAATTATATTTAGAATTCTAAGAGCATCTCCAATGTATGAAGCAAATGAAGAGGCAAATGCTAAATATTGTACTTTAGCTTTTATTTTTTCAGTTTTTTCATTCCAACGCAGCACCCAAACAAATAGCTAATTTTGGGCTATTTGTTTGTTGGCTAGTCATTTCTACATTTCACTATAGAAATGGTCAAAATAAATAACTGTTGGCTAACGACTATTTTTATAGCAGTTGGCCAACAACTTTTTTTTTTCTTTTGGAGAAATTTTCTTTAAATGTAAGAGGAAAGAATTTGTAGTTTTAAAATTTTGTATTGTGCCTCACCCTTCTCTCAAATTTAGAAAAACAAGAATCAATTATTCTCCGGTTAATTAATAACATCGGTTGTGTTAATTAGTTTAAATTAAAAGGTATGCTTGTTTAAAAGCTTTTTCTATTTTCTCTTTTATATCTCTTGATTTTTTAGACATTTTGTTGTTAATTTAATATTTGTGATGATTTTTATTTCTTTATTATTTTATGTTTTTAATATGGGTCAAGGAAGACAATTTTTATTTATGTTGTTATATTTGATAAAATTGAGAGGAATTAATAATAGTAGTTGATATTGATAAAAAGATAAAGTGACAAATTTAGAATTTATTTTTGATTGTCTATTTTAATTTGAGGTCAATTATACTTTGTCTTGTTGAAAATGCAATTAAACTAGTATATCAATTTTTTTTTAGTTTTAAAAAATAGTCAAATTGTTATGTTAGAACAAGTAGGAGCCAATGTTTATTATTAATTTGCATGTATGAAAACTATAAAATTGCTAGATATTGAAAAGTGCTTTGTCCGTCTCTGGTCCTAGGCCAATGGAGTGGTCTACTGGTCTATATGCAGGGCCACAAGGACCTGGAAAAAATGAAAAACAGCATAAATCTAGCTTGGAATCACCTATCATGCTACTCACTGGTCACTAGAGTGCTGTATGTACTATGAAGTTCAATCCAGATGGAAATGTCATTGCATCAGGATCTCATGACAAGGAAATTTTTCTATGGTAAATTCATGGGGAATGCAAAAACTTCATGGTTATGAGAGGGCACAAGAATGCAGTTTTGGATACTTGAGGGCCATCAGGATATGATTACAGGTATGCAGCTGAGCCCTGATGGCTCATATCTGCTTATGAATGGCATGAACAACAAGCTCTGCATTTGGGATATGCGCCCCTTTGCATCACAAAATCGTTGTGTGAAGATTTTTGATGGGCATCAGCACAACTTTGAAAAGAACTTGTGAAAATATAGCTGGTCACCAGATGGAAGCAAGGTTACTGCTGGTAGTGCAGATCGCATGGCTTATATATGAATCTGTCAATGAGTGTGTCTTCCACCCTACTGAACCTATCTTTGGATCATGCAGCAGCGACAAACAGATTTATCTTGGGGAAATCTGATTACTATTTTGTCAGTTTGCTTAAAATGAGCTGTTAGTAACAGTGAGGATGTTTCGGGGCCTGCTTGTGAGTACCCAACAGAAAGATTGAGGTTGTAAGGATACGATGTTACATTTTACCTGCTGACATGTTTGCAGTTCTTTTTTGCTTGTTGGCCATGCTTTTCAACTGAAGCATGTACGCATGAATGAATTATCTCAAAATGTATGCTCGAGCAATGTGCCTGGTGAATATTTGTTAGATACGAAATTTAAGTTACTGAACTTGTACTCTTTGATTTTGAAACAAGTTTCCGACTATGTTCATTGTCCTAGCACGGTGATATTGGTACGTCGAATTTTCAACTATTTTTGTCTTGTTTTCAACTATTTCTGTCTTGATTTTCAATGTCTTTTTGAAAAATAAAAAACCCAAAAATATGTTTTCAGTGTCTTGTTAGCTAAATCTGTCGTACAACCATGCCTCCTGTCTTGCTTTGTGAAAAAGAAAGATGGAAGCTGGGGGTTTTGTGTTGATTATACAAAACCTTACGAGATAACTGATATACAAGGAAAAACACCCTCATATTATTGAATCTGCGACCTCTACAGTTCATTCTGAGGAAGAATTAGGTGACTGCTTTCTGGACTAGATATTTCTGTGCTCAATGCGTCGCAACAATTGATTTGTTGGCTGGATTATGAACATGATAATGACACTATAGAAAGACGACGATTATATTTCAAGCTATGGACGATGATGTTACCTGCTCGAAGATCAATACGCTTGAAGGCCAAGATATGATCACAGGTATGCAGGCAGTCCAGATGGCTCTTGGGATATGAGCTTCAAGATTGTTCTTGAAAAGAACCAAATAAATTGTAAAATTCTTTGGGAATATTTTTTGTAAAATTATCAGCATCGCTATTTTTTTTTTTATCAAATTCATTTAAATATTGCTATTGGGTTAGTAGTTCAGCGCAATAAACTAAGCTGGCAGTCTGGCATTAGCTTCAAATCAAATCACAACGTTAAAAGTAGCCGTTGCAACGAGTCAGCCCACTAGCATTGCTGGTGACCAATCAGATCATAAAAGGAAAACTAGCCGTTGGCAAACCCTCTTTCAACGGCTATCTCCCTGCTTCATGATATATATGCTTAGATATCCCAGTATCCCCTTCAACAAATTATCTCAATCTTCAAAACCCAGTCCCCAGTTACAGCAGATCATCAGCAGATCATCAAAAATCTGAAATGGGTCTCATAAACAATCACAAATCCTGCCCAGTGACTGAATCCCACCACTCTCTCCACAAATTCTTCGTTATATGCAACTACATTCTCTTATGTGCAGCCTCTAGTTGTATATTCCTCACTCTCTCTCTCCGCCTATTCCCTTCCCTCTGCGGCTTCTTCGTCATTCTCCTCCACGTGGTCACCATCATCGCAGCCGTATCGGGCTGCTCTGCGACCTTATCCGGGTCCAACAAATGGTATGCAGCTCACATGGTCAGCACTTCTCTGACAGCAATATTTCAAGGATCAGTTTCTGTCCTTATCTTTACTCAAACCGGTGATTTCTTGGGCTACTTGAAGTCTTATGTGAGAGAAGAAGATGGTGCTGTAATCTTGAAGCTGGCTGGTGGGCTTTGTTTGCTGATCTTTTGCCTTGAGTGGGTGGTTTTGGTTCTTGCTTTCTTGTTGAGGTACTACGCTTTTGTCGAAGGAAACGGGAATAGTGCTGGCGATGGTTCTTTTGATAGAATTGGGAAGGTTTGAGAAGAAGGTTGTGAAAAACTGGCGATTTTAGAGACGTTCTAGCAATTATGTGGATTTGATTTGTACTGTACCGATCCTATTCTTTGTAGTTTTGGTTGTGTAATTCATGTTTGTAATCCTATTCTTTATTTGTTTGGAGAATATTTTCCTTTTCATTTCTCTGGTAATTACTAATTTGCTTTCTTTTCATCAAAATAGTTCTAAGCCAAATTACTATATCATAAACATGAACCACAAAGATTTGCCCACTAATTTAGAGGAGCATTTTGCTCACAGTTTTCGAGTATGGGGGCTTGATTGTGGAGCATTTTGCTCATTCTTATTGCCCAATTGAAAAACTCTTCTCCTTAATTGTATAATGATGTAATTTTTTTTTTTTTTTTGCATCCATTAATTATGCATATAAAAACTCGCAGTTTTTTAATGCCCAATATTTTCGAGTTAAGTTTCAATTAGAAAAAGAATAGGATTATAAACAAGGAATGATAAAATTGAGTAAAAATTAATAATAATAATTACGAGTTAACCCAAATTAGTATAATAAATTTGTAAATATATGTAATAAGGGTTGAGCCAACCCAAACATGTAGTTTGGGTTATGAAATTAAGGATAACTCAATATACAAAAATACAAAGAAAATTAGGAAAGCCCACTTAAAAAAAATACTAAAGTCAAACGATGAAATAAAAAAAAAAAAAAAAAAAAAATCAATGTCAACTCATGCTAATTTGTTAAACTCATGACCTATATAGATCATTAAACTATAAGTATTATATATGAAAAAAACCACGAAATCCAATTCTTAATTAATTAAATGTTGAATGATAAAATAAAATAAAAAATTAGACAAAAATATCCAAAATAAAAAATAACAATTAAAAAGAATGAGAATCAAAACTGAAATAAAAAATAAATTAGAGGATAACTATAAAATTTTGATCCAAAGATTAAATTGAAAAGAAAAATCATTTTAACAAAAAGATCCTAAAGAGAGAAAAAAACAATAAAAAAATAAGGATTAAATTGAAAAAAAATACTATATTACAAATTGAAATTGAAAACAAATTAAAATTTTACAAACAGGTCAATAAAAAAAAATAATTAAAAAAGAATAAATATTAAAATTAAAATGTCAAAATATAAGATGACAATTTTAAATTTTTAAATGACCAGTGTAAATTTCAAGAGAATGAAAAACAAATAAAAAAAAAATATCAGTAACAAACAACCCACCACTATTGTCATGTGCTACTCAACCAGGAAGAAGATGGTGTGAAGATTCCACTGATGCAGTGGAAGGGTCATAAGATCGTGGTCGTCTCCCATGTAATAACAACTTTTCAATTAAATAATATTTTATATTTATTACAAGACCAAACCTGTCTCAGTTCAACTTGATATAATAACAAAAAAACCATAATAAAAGGAAAAATAAACCCTTAGACACAAGCTATAAAATTTTGTTTTTAAAAGTGATCGAATTATTTTATTGTGTTTAAAAAAATTAAAAAAGATAGAAAAACCTTAGATGCTAGGTTTTAATTTTTTTTAAAATAATTTAGATATTTAACTATATTTAAAAAAAAATTCTACACCCGATCAATCTAATAATAATGGATGAGCCTTGAGAAAAACATCAAATTATCCCAACATCAAAGCTTTTTTTTTTTTTGAAAAAGGTAAAGTGATAATTATATTATTTCCGGTGAATAAGCGTGTTTGACAGTGTGGTAGCGGTTGCTTTTTAAATAACTTTTTGTGCCGAAATACATGCCAATGATATTTTTTATTTTTTTAAAAATTATTTTTGACATCAGCACATCAAAACGATCCAAAAAGTACAAACCAAACTTAATTTTAGTAAAAAAAAAAAAAAATTTAGACAAAATACCGTTTGGAACGCAATGCCAAACGGTGTCTAAAGTATAATAAATCTTCCTTCTGTTTTTTACCCCTCATATAATGCATTTGTATTATTTTTGTCTTTGTTATAATGTGAATTATTATTAATAAATCTAGTTTGATTTAATAGATAAATCCAAAACTATGCCTGTTTTAGACAAATCGAATGAGAGCTGTCCCAATAAAAACATAATTTGAGTTTTTTAAATTTATTTTTAAAAAACATCATTTGAAGTTTTTATTAAAAAAATTAAAACAATAAATTAACCTCTAGAACCTATAACTCATCACTTGGATCGAGTAATGAATGAGCCGGGTTGATTTAATAACTTCGATAACAATGGCGTTGGTCATTTTCCGAAAAAAATAACAGAATGCTTCGATGCATAAAGAGAAATGAATTTGGTCGTAAAGCTTATCATAATTCCGAGTGAAAGAATAACTTCACAAATCCTATCGACAACAACAGCAACAAAAGCAACACGCAAGTCAAAACACAACAAAGATCGTTAGGCAAAGAGTCCAGACTTCTTGTTCTCTCCCTCCCTTACCCAAAAAATGGCGTCCTCCTCGTCTCTAATGATGAATCCGTTGACCTCACCATTCTACAAATCCCTAAAACCAGAGTCTGTCCTCTTGGTGGGCCCTACAGCATCACCAACTGCAACTCAACCGTGGTTGCTGACACAAAACAAGAAGCTCAAACAGAAGCCAAAGTCAGTGTCTTTCTCTGCTTCTTCTTCGTCTTCTCCTGTGGTGTGCAAGGCAGTGTCTGTTAAGCAACCAGAGACTGAGATTGAAGGTCTCAACATTGCCGGGAATGTTACTCAGGTAAGGCTTGGTTGATTCTTTTATGTGATTTCTAAAGTGGGCTTTCTTTAAAGTCTACAACTTTTATCTTGTAGTTTATTAGAATGGGTTTTAGTTTGATTCTTAGTGGAGGTAAATGCAAGTGGTTTTTAGAGTAATTTAAGGGATCTGTGAGGTGGGTTCTGTTTTAAGTTTATTTAAAAGGGTGTTGATTTTCTTGATGTCAGTGGTTATTGAAATTGGTTTTGGAGTAAATTAAGAGAATTCTGATCTGGGTTCGTGTTTTTCCTTGAGAATTGAACTTAACGATGAAAAACGATTTTACTGTAAGTGGCATAATCAAGTGTATTTTGCAATGGTTTATGGGAATTGGGGAATTTGGTTGGCTTTATTTATTTGGAATTTGAGGTTGAACTTGGTTAATTATGGAGATTTGCTCAATGAAATGCAATTGCTGTATGTCCCGTGGGATTATAATCTGTAATCATTTCAATTTGAATTGGAGAACAGCTTTCTCTCCCTGCATTCCAGTTAAATGTGCTATTCAATTTAATTTTCTCATGTTGTTTTGTGCTTCACATGTATCGCAACTAGAGTTGACCTCTGGACTTTGTCTATACTCTCTTGATTTTAAGAAGAACTCGGTTGTTCCTTACGATAAATTTCCTTTTTTTAGTTCTTTTTATATCATATATTTTAATTACCAAGCATCATATGAATTTTCATTTCTTTGTTTTTTTTTTTTGACTAACTTATCATTGCTGCTTGCAAATACGGGCCAACTAAAAGCTCTTAGTTTACTGGTATTTGTCAATTGCTTTGTGATGCAGCTTATTGGGAAAACTCCAATGGTTTACCTAAATAATATCGTAAAGGGGTCTGTTGCAAACATTGCTGCCAAGCTTGAGATCATGGAACCATGTTGCAGTGTCAAAGACAGGTGAGGATGGTGAAATCGCAAGTCTAAGAACTCAAAATTTTGCAATATCTTTTATCTTGCATAAACATAATTAGCAAGCTTAGTGATTGGATGAAAAGGTAGAAGCCACACTAAAATGTCAAGCATAATCAGGTGAAATATTCCTGAAATCTGTTTAAACATCCATAGTTCATAGTCAATTAGCAAATGATTCTATTAATTGAAGTCTGAATTTGCACACTTTATGTTGATAATTGACTTCAGTCCCAGATCTCTTGGGATAGGACTGCAATTATGCCTGTATCCTCATTAGCGTTTCTCATATTTTGTCATTGTTTCTGGGTTTCAGGATAGGTCATAGTATGATTGCTGATGCTGAGCAAAGAGGACTTATAACTCCTGGAAAGGTAATAAACCTGTGCATGCATCTGGAAATTGCAATCCGCTGTGGATTTCTCAGCATTGATTTTTGCCTCTTTCCATTTTGTTTGCTTAGCTCAGATGTGGTACATCTTGCAAAAGATTGAGTGAAAGGTGCATCCAAACTATTGGTTATTTACAAATTTTATATGCATGAATGGTTTGTTGCAAAGTTTGACCAGACAGAACAATGGTTAAATCTTTGTTTAATTTCATGTGCTATCTGTTGTGGGATCATTAAAGGGTTGGGTTATCCTATTGCATTGGGATGAGACTTGATCAATACTCTTTATCAAAATGCATGCTTCCCTTGCATAGCACTTACATTTATACAAGCAAGTGGGCATCTTTTGAAGACGGGTACCTGTGTCGATTACTGGTCATGTACTCTATCTAGCCATGTGTGCATTTCAAATTGTAGTCATTTTCTGTAATTTTTCTATGTTCGATTGATGTGCTGAAACATCTAGTTGTTAATTTGATGCTTTTGAATTGTAATAAATATTTGTTCATATGTTTATAATTGTGGTTTCTTGCACAAGCACAAGCCACATCTGAATTATTTCATTGCATCATTATTATGGACCAAGCATGGTAGATTGGTAACTTTAAAAAATATAGTGGCTCTTGCATGGATCTTTTAATCATTCCGATGGAATTATTCTCTGTTTTCAGAGTGTTCTTGTGGAACCTACAAGTGGAAACACAGGCATTGGCCTTGCATTTATAGCTGCTTCAAAAGGATATAAACTCATCTTGACAATGCCAGCTTCAATGAGTTTAGAGAGAAGAGTTCTTTTTAAAGCATTTGGAGCTGAGCTTGTTTTAACTGATGCAGCAAAGGGCATGAAGGGTGCAGTTCAGAAAGCTGAAGAAATTGTGAAAAGAACACCGAACGCTTACATGCTTCAACAATTTGATAATCCTGCAAATCCTAAGGTTACTGAAGAGTTTTGTCCATTGATAATCTGTCTTCCTGAGGATCTTTATTAAAATTCACTGATTTATTCCCGTTGAGTCAGTTTCTATTGTTTGCTGCTATCATGTGGGCATGGTTTCATCTGGTCTGCACTAACCCAGGGGGAGGGAAAGATCCCTATTCATGAAAGAAGGATTTTTTTTCCTTGGTTGGACACATCTCTCACATTAGAATTCTTCTTAAATCCTCGGAGTTGTGCAGTTTATGATTGAAACTTATGCAGTTCATGATTGAACCTTATGCAGTTCAAGATTGAACCTTATCACTAATTATCTAGTTATTGAAAGACTCCATTTTTTTTGGCCATGGACTTGATTCTGTGGACACCTTCCTCGAGAGAACTTGTGGAATTAGAATGGGGAGGCACGTAGATCCAGAATCCCAAAATTTGGATTTAAATGAATGTTCTATTGCAGATACACTATGAAACAACTGGACCAGAAATCTGGGAAGATACAAGAGGCAAGGTAGATATTTTTGTTGCTGGTATTGGAACTGGTGGTACCATTTCTGGAGTTGGTCAGTTCCTCAAGGAGAAGAATCCCAAAATTAAGGTACCTGTATTTCCTGTTAAGCATTGTCAAATGACATTCCTTGAACAAAAAATAAAAGAAAAAAGAAAGGACAAAAGGCAAACCATACGTGAACACCATTTTCTGTTGATACCCTTTTCAGCTTGTTGACCAACCAAATTTTAAACTTCATAAAGCATGTAAGATGGAGTGAATTCCAAGCATATGTGCTGTAATTTGGTCATCTGGTTGGCAGTGAATTGTGTTCAAGAAGAATTTTGTAATATGTACTGTTTTATGTGTTGTTTCCCACTTAACATTTGAATAAATTAGGTTATTGGTATAGAACCTTCAGAAAGCAACATTCTCTCAGGTGGAAAGCCTGGTAAGTAAAGTCTACTCACTTCCAATTTATTGTGATAGGTTCTACTGGTTTTAACAATTAAAGGACTGTATATTATTTAATTAAAAACGCAGGTCCTCACAAGATTCAAGGGATTGGAGCTGGTTTTGTACCAAGGAATTTGGATCGGGATGTGGTTGATGAAGTAATTGAGGTTGAAATCTAATCATTCTTCTGTCTCACGGTTTGAATCTCATTATATATAATTAATTGATTGCCCAAGTCATTTGGACATTGATTACTGAACTTTGATAAATCACGTTGTATCATTATGGACTGTGATGTGAGTTGGTAGGCATATAAAATCTTAAATTCAAATCTTGATACATACATGTGTGCCAAAGAACCACTCAACCCCAGCACTCAAGCTTTTAGGCCACAAAAATGGTTTTGTATTGTACTTAAAAAAATATGTGATATATAGATGATGCTTTACTTGTTTTAGAAACTGCCTCGTGTTTTTAATTTTGATAATCAGTAACTTCATTCATTAGACATGTATTGCTGCTGCAAAATCTTAGTTTCCCATCATACAAAATCATTTTTTTTATTTTTATTTTTTATCAATGAACAACCATGTTTGTGTGTTATATTAATTGAATAGGATTGGTTTCTTCATCCTGCAGTATAATTATAGAGATGTGACCTATTTATGAACTTAGATTAGAGCACAAGCTTATTCCCTTGGTGGTTCCTGCTGAGCTTGATATATCTATCAAGCTAACAATTTTGATAGCACTTTGGTTTATTTGTTCATAGGACAATAAGTGATTGCATGCATATTTAGTGTTGACCAAACCCATGCCCACCATGCCTATGCAGCTGAACTGCTAGTTTGTTTCTTTCGAAGGCATCAATTTATGTTTTAAAATGCTGTTTAAATCCCTGTTTGAACTTGCAGTTGGTTATTGCATTTACCAATCTTAATTCTCACTGCTGGTTATTTGGCAGATATCAAGTGATGAAGCTGTTGAAACTGCAAAGCAGGTGGCACTCCAGGAAGGCTTATTGGTTAGTCCTTTCAATCTAACTTTAAGCCATCTGAAACAAAAGCAAAGTAGAATTTCCTCTGAACCCCAATTGCATTGCATGTATATCCACATGCATGCTAGCCCTAAAGTAAGTTTAAAGCTAATATGTGAGACAAAAGAAAAATTGATGGACTACTAAATCATTGTTCACCTTAATTTTATGAAATGATTAACTACATCACTTTCTTTGCTATCAAATATACTTGGCCATTAATTATGCTTTGCTTATGAGTTTGCCACTGGCCAGATCCTGCTCCTTCTCTGTTATTTTTCTGAATTATGAACCAAGTCTTCTGTTTTCACAAGTGGTGCATGAGTCCATCCCAAGATGGACTCTGGTAACTAATATGTGGGATGTTATCATTTACCTAGTCTTCATGATGAGAAGTGCTAACACAGTGTGCTGCAGCTTCTCTTTTTTCTTTCTACTAGTGATGTTCTAGTTTAAGCTCTTCTTTTCCCTGTGACCTCCATCCTACTCTCTCCCTCCCCCTCTCATATTCATTGCTTGGTTTTTTTCGTACACAATTTGATGAATGCTTTATTACTAGGTCGGCATATCTTCCGGAGCAGCTGCAGCTGCTGCAATTAAGGTCGGAAAGAGACCTGAGAATGCAGGGAAGCTGATTGCAGTAAGTCCTTTCAAGTAGATTGTAATGGATTAGAAGTTTTAATTAGTATTGTTTTTCCTGTACCTTTGAAAAATAATCACCTTTCATGCTTCAAAGTAGCCTACCTTACAAATTGGCTGAAATATTTGGAATGTGGGGTTTGGTGGAAGCCCTGCTATGAAAGGGAAAAATGGTAATGAAACTTTTTTACATGTCATGTCTCTTTCCGAAAGGAGTTATTGCATATTGAGCAACATTTATGAAAACAAGAAGACATTTCAAGTAACTTGTGGGAACCTGTAGTTACATATTCAATATAACCCATCTACACCAATAAAGGCGCCAAGAAAGTACTACTAGGAAGCTTTGGAGACTGGAATATTCTTAAGAGTTTTGCTTGTTACACTTGATTTCATGCAATTGCTGTGTCCACTGGCACAAAAACAAACAGTTCGAGATAAATTAAGGTCAAAATGTGAGTGATGCTAAGAAATTAATGGCTGTTGTCAAGTGATTTGTTGAGGGAATAATGAAGAGACATGCATAGAAGTTTCAGAGTCACATTGGACCCAGAGTGACAAGGTAGTGACGTGCATTTATTGGTGTGATTCTAGCTACTGTTTTAGTCATATTTGTTTACTCCTACTAAATGGACCTCCCCTGTTTTTGGTGTGTGAAATTTAAGCTACAGGGGGGTCATACTTTTATCTGCATTGCCTGTGCCAGAAGACGAACTCCCTTTTCTTTTTATGCTTTGGCACCTTGGAGGCATGAGTTTTTGAATTGGAATGATTTCTATGATGATTTGTTTAACCTTGGTATTTGATGGATGCATTCATTCAGTATACTGGTTTGACCATGTTTTAAAGATGCTAATCCAATGAAAATTAATTGCTGGGGGCTAATAGATTTGGCCATCAACTTGTTGGGGTCTCGTAAAGTTTTACTTTCCAATTGGAAAAAAAAAGGATTGATCCTGGACCACTTCACTAAAACATACTAGTTAGTTTATACACTAGCAATTGGCTTCCATTATCTTCACTTTTTGACATCAACAACTAGAAAAGCTAGTTTGCTTAGATCAGTCTCAACAAATTATAAAATCTGAGCCTGTCATCAACCACTTCTAGACATGCAATTCCCCTTTGCTGTTAGCACATAAAAGTAGTATGAATCATAGAATGTGCATTTCTACCTTACTGCTGTTTTTCTTTTCTTGAATTCCATACACGTGAACTGATTTCATATTGTGATGTTCTCAGGTTGTGTTTCCAAGCTTCGGCGAGCGGTACCTCTCCACTGTTCTTTTCCAGTCAATTCGAGAAGAATGTGAGAAAATGCAGCCTGAGCCATGATACTCTCCTAGCTTTTGTTTGTTTTATTCCTTTTTCTTATCCGTTACACATAATAAAAAAAAATTGTTTTCCTTTCCATGTCTCCTGTGTGCATCATTGATTGGATCTTAGCTTAACAATCTTCTATTGTAACTGGTCGTAGAATGGTTTTTACACGTTTTTGTTGAACTTTTGAAAGGGGAAAATATATTGAAATTGGAAATTTTAGATGTGCTTGTGCCACCTGAAGCTAAGTTGATTGGTGTTCTGAGAGAAAGCAGGTTTGCCATTTGGAGCAAAGTCTGAAACTCTTTGGTTGCTAAATGCTAATCCAGCCAAAGTTATGATATTATACAGGTTTTTTTTCCCATATAAATCCTTCTTGCACCTTAAACAATTATAATTATGGCTAGTGCCAGTGATGTGCACCTGACATTGGAGTTGAAAGTTTAAAGTCATTAAAGGTTGAAATGGTGTTCATGGGGCAACTTCTTTTCCATCCTTTTTATCTTTTTAGTTTCTGGGACCAAAACGTGGCATATTTTTAATGATTATTTCACTTTCTTCAACTCTTATTTATTTATGTATTTATTTATTCAGCGACGGATGGAGAAGGAAAAGGTGGAGGAGCCATAGTGTGTGTTCTGTCTTTTTAATTATTTCTTGACATGGGAAATTTATATTTGCATCAGGTCAAACAATTTTAATAGAGGTTTCAAATTGGGAAACGTATTTTATATATATATATATAGATGTGTAAATTAGTTTTTTGAAAGTATTTTTATTGTCGAACAAAACAATTATAACAAAAATTAATCAATTTAATCTATAATTTATCTCTAATGTTTCCATCCATCAAATTTTTTTAAAAATCTAAATTAATGGTGATATTTATTATATATGATAATTTAGTTTCTAGCTTAGATTTATGTGCATGTGCTACTCCATGAGTCGGAATGCATATTTTTTTTTCCTGATAAAAAAAGAATGTCCTATCAATGCAAGCATGTTTTAAAGAAGTAAGAATATAAGACTTAGGATATAGACATGAATGTACTAAATTAGTTGGTATAATTTAATTAGACAATAGAAGAACCAAAAAAAAAAAAAAACTGTAAATAGATAGATCTAAACCGAAAAAAAGATTTAATGAGAACCTAAACAAAAACAACCGAAATGAAAAGGACAATAAAGCTTATATTCTAGCTAATTCAATGCAAAATAAAATAAATAAAAAAAGAACCAAGCTAGCCAAAATGAGCATTCAAATCTATAACTCATGTTATGATACTGGAATAAGCCAATAGAAAGCAAATAAAAAAATGACGAAGTCTAATTTCAAACAAATTCAATGTAGAAGAATGAAATAAAAAGAAAATTCAAATAAAAAAAAATCCAAAAAATTGGCAAATCAAGCATGCCCACCAAATTTCGTAACCTAAATCATGTGAATGAGATAACTTAATAGAAAACAAACCGAAAAAAATTATGAAGCTTAATTTTAATACAATCGAATGTTGAAGTATGAAGCAGAAAAAATATTATTATTTTTTCTAAAAAAAACTCTTAAAAAAACCTGAGTCAACCCAGGCTAACCCATCAAACTCATGGTCCAGGTGATAAAATCAAGAAAATTGAATAAATAGAAAATCATGAAGCCCAATTATTTTTAAAAAAACCCAACATGGAAGGATGAAATTAAAATAGAAAATTAGTGTAAAATGAAAAACCCTCAATTTCACAAAAGGATCCAAAACTAAAAATAACAATTAAAAAAATAATGATTAAATTTGAAAAATAAAACACTACCAGAATTTTTAGATTTATCGACAAAACTTTATGTCGATATTTATACTTACAGACCATTGACATGCACTTTACTGATGGGTTTATGGACAAAAATAGTCCATTGAAAAAATTCTCGTTGGTGATTTGTAACTTGTCAGGAATAATTTTACTAATGAATTTACTTATGGCAAAAACACGCAAAAAAAATTTATTTGTTTCATTCCATCAGTATTTCCATTAATGAATATAAAATATCATTGATAGAAAAATCGTATGTAATTTCATCAGCGATTTTTTTTTTGTCGGTATTCCCCTCGGTAAATTTGATATATAACTATCAAACAGACCATCTACAATTTTGTTGGTGAGTAAATAATGGCAGTGATATTTGTAATAATTCTTTTATAACTCTTTAAAATAATTTAAAATATCATTCTGTCTGTAAAAATGACATGTCATTGTACTTTTTTGTTTTGTTTTTTTCATTTTTTATTTTTCCACTGTAATGCCCTCGGTATATACCAAGAGAATATTTTAGTTAATGTTTAATTTACTGATAGATATTGCAAGAGCATATCCAGTCGGAAAAATTCACCAAAATCCACCAATGAAAAAATTTCATGGTATTTCTATTTGTATTTATTAATTTTATGGATAGTGAAATAAGAGTACAACCCTTAATCTTTTTAATGAATGGTGAAATTGAAAAAACTTATAAATTTTACAAAATAACCCATAAAGGAAATATAGCAATAATAAAAAAAAGAAAAGAAAAAAAGAAATCAAATATGAAAGATTAATAAAATGAGAGGATAATTTGAAATTTTTGATATGCCAACTGAATTTCAAAGAGAGGAGAGAGAAAAGAAAAAACAAAAAAATAAAATATCTTTGATGATCAACTATTATGATAAAGACTACATGTACCACCCCATATGAAAGAGCGTGACATTTAATATTTAAAGTCATCATGGAAGGTTGAGTTTTGCTACCTGAAAAGGCTGCATTATGAAAAAGCGTGACATGCAATATTTAAAGTCATCATGGAAGGTTGAGTTTTGCTACCTGAAAAGGTTGCATAAACCGCCAAAGCGGTCCCCCTCACTCTTTGGTGTGTGAATTACATGTGCCAACTAGACTTATATAGTCCCTTATATTTGTTTCAAAATCTGATTTAATCCCTAAGTCCTTAATTGTTTTGAATCAACAGAATTTAAATATATTTCGACAAACAAAGCACCAAGCCTTTTTCCCTTAAATTGCAGCAACCAAAACAAAACATTAACAAAACATTAAGTCAATGTTTTTTCAAAAAATTGGGAGGATCAAATTAAAAAAATGGAAGGATCAACAACAACAAAAAAGAAAATAAAAGTGTTAGCCCTCCTCGTACAACCCAATCCCAAATGGGACAAAATTAAAAAGGCTCAATATTTATAAATGTCTGAAATTCAATACTCAAAGTTTTAATTGCTATAAACTAATAAAATTAAATTTTATTTTACAAAACTAAATAATAAGATATTTCCTTAACACCTCATGGTCCCGTTTATAGATAGACATACAATCCCAAACCAACATTATTGCAATGTCAAAGAAGCAAAATAAAAAGAATGTTGAAGGACAAAACATGAAATAATTGTAGATTATTATTGTAATTCATAGTTTTATCGAAGGAAAAAGAAACAAATAAATCTTATAAATAAGATAATTTTAATAGATTTAAAAAAAATATTAGAAAATATGCATAAACTAAGTTTTTACTTTCAAATTTACAAACATTACTTCTTAACTGAACTGATACATTATTTCAATGAAAAAAGATTATTTCAAAGAGATGAACCTTTAACAAAGGACTAATTAAATCAATGGTGGAGCTAATTAAATTCCTTTTCAGCTGTTTAATATAACAATTACTTGATTTAAACAAATTAACAAGCTGGTGTGTTTTGCCCTAATAGCTGGTGCAACACTTCTCTGTCAAACGAACAAGCACCTATATTTCTATCAAAGAAAAGGATGGATGTTAGGTAAAATGTCAGCATTAATGCTCCACAATTCCACTCTCATGCATGTCAAAGGCTTGATTCATGATCGATGGCCATAAATCAATTATATATGTGGATTAATTATTATTATATTGCAGCATTAACACTACTCATGAATCCCTATAAGACTAGGGCAAAAACTTTCATGTATTTAATTAATTCATATGTAAATTCACAGTTGTTATTTTATATATATATATATATATATATATATATATATATATATATATATTGTGTCTTTTTCCAACCAAAAATTATGGCATGTATATATGTTGACTGTGTCATCAGAGTCTTGAATCACATGTCTAAATATTGTAATTAAGTATCTTTTTTATTATTTATTTACTTTTAATCAACTTGCAGCTCCTTGAACATAGAAATTAAGTGCAAATTAAAAAAAAAAAAGTAACCAAATGGGCTAGAGGTCCCCCTATCCTACTGTTCTTGTAGTCAAGAGATGACTAAAAAGAGTGGCCAGGAGCAGTGTTAAGGTTAATATTAGGGTTTTAAAACTGATTAATTAATTAACTGATTATTAGTTTGTGTGCTTTTGTGTCTGCCGTCTCCCTCATCTTTTAAAGCATGAGAAACCCACTATGTTCCTGTTGTGGATTCCAAGTATGCAAAGCATAAACAGTGATTGATTATTGTACGTGAAATTGCACCTGCAATATTCTTTAATTAGGGTTTTGCTCAAGCCTTAAAAGAAAGGCATCAAAGCGCTGCGTATTGTCTTTGTATGTACAATGAAGATGAAAGGAAGATTCCCATACTCTTCATAGCCCTTGTTCTTGCAACCATCACCTTAATTTCTTGTTACCTGATGAAATTCAGCCATGGAAGAACTGGAACATCATATAGTTATAGAAATTAAGAAAATTAAAAATTCAGCCATTATATTTTTATTCGATACATGAAAAAACTCTCTATGTTGATCGATAAAAGCTCTCGTCATGTTGTAAATATTTACGATATTTATACTTATATCTTGTCTATGATTTTCGGGTCATTCTTACAGTAAAGGCCCTGAAGAATATAAATCAACCTTGGCCAATGTTATCCGAGCTAGTAAGAGCTTCGGTTCATTGATTTATCCGATCAATTAACATAATGTCATCACATAATTGTTGATTTACAATGGGGATAATCCATTTCATAAACCAATTCTACTCAAGTCTTGGTTTACTGGTTCCGATTAACAGGTCCGACCATATAACAATAGCTAAAACCATGAACCCATGGGTTATTAAAAAAAAAGATTATGTCACTTTCGGTCTGTAAACAAATAATATTCTAAACACCACATTCTTTTTTTTTATTTTTTTAGTTTAACATAGATGTCCGGGCCAGCTTGCGCGCACTTCAACTCATAGCACGGGCCCTAAAGTTAACAACCATGTAAACCTCCAGTGGCCATTATATGAGCAACCTAGGGCTTGAACTTGGGACCACAGAGGAAGCAAACCTCTTGGTCCTAAGTTTTTACTACTGGACCACCACCTAAATGGTTACCGCATTCTTTTTCTTGTTTTGTCTTTAAGCAGATGATGGCTGGGTTGATCGCACTTGCCGCCCTTGGACCATGTTTGTTTGATTAATCGAGCCCCCTCACTACTAATTTGATGCCTTGAGTTCCTTTACAGCAAGCAAAATTGCCCCCACTTCTCCCATTACAATCATATTTAACAGAAGAATACATGGCGTGTAAGTTTTTCACTTTAGCACAAGACACGATTTACTTTGAATTGCTATAGTGATATTACATTTTTGCTTCCAAGTTAAAATAAAAAGCTTTTTGAACTGTTGATAAAGGATGATTCAGTTTTTTCAGAAACTTTAAAATTTTAAAATTACTTATTTATCCATGAGGTAAAAAAAAAAAAAAACTAGAGTTGTTGGCCAAAGGTTTTTTTGGTTTTTAACATTTTAGAATACAATAGAAATATAATTATACCCTTAGAAAAGAAAAAAAAACTAAGGCATGTGTCTAAGAGCATCTATGTACTTTCATAAATTTTTTTTTAATTATCTTTTTATGATTCTAAGGTTCATGAAGGGAATTCTAGTGTTTTTAGGTTGGGAAACCATTTCCCTATTCGAGACAATAGATGATGTGTTTTGCTCATGTGCCAGCGAATGAATGTTGTTAGCAGTGTTTTAGTGGGGCGTGTAACATCATTTGGTGGCCAAACATGCCCTTCTGTCATGTCTTCGAATGCACTATCATGTCCTTTTTTTTATGGCGCGTGATGGTTAGTTTATAGCCAGTGATCATTTCTTTTTTTTTCCCCTTTATATTCTTTTTTTTTAGAGAAAATGCATGTTTGTCCTTTTATCTTTAGATTTGTTAATTTCAGTCCTTATGTTTTTTATTGTTTATTTTCATCCTTGGTTCTATTATATAAAAAAAAATTAAATATTTTCAATTTAGTCATTGAATTACAATTGGTTATATATTATTTTTTCCAATTCAATCCTTATTATTTTGATTTTTGATTTTTTTTTTCCCTTGGCTCTTTTACTAAAGTTTATGTTGTTCTTTTGATTGAATTACAATTTAATTTCTTTGATGCTCTCTAATTTATTTTTTATTTCAATTTTCTTCCTCATTCTTTTAATCATAACTTTTGTGTTGTTTTTTCTTCGTTTAATTTTATATTAGCCTTTGAAGATTTTGTGGTTATTTTTAATTTTTTCTCTATCGATTTATTATATTTTCATGGCCTAGGCCGTGGGTTTTGCAAACCTTTTTTGAATAAAGGTTTTTTAAAAAATAATTTTATACAAATGAGCTTTATTTTATATATATAAAAAATTGAAAAAATATTTCTTATATGTTTTACCTTACATAATGTTTTTTTTATTATTATTTTATTCAATCAATTTCATATTTCTTTTTGTTTCTAATTATCTTTTATTGATTATAATAAACAAATTAGATAGACACAAACAAGTAAATATCTCATTTTACAATAAAATCAAATATCTTGGCCTACATGCATCTCTCAAATTTCCAACTTTTCTTTTGGTTATTGTTAATAATTTTTTTTTTGTTTATTTTCAATTTATTTGATTAAATGTTTACATAAGTTTTTTAATTTGCACTTTAAATTTTTTTAGAACCCGTAGGTAAAATAGCTAATACATACACACGCACACTTACCCACCCCTTAATATATAATTAATTAAGGGGTGGGTAGTATTAATTCTGAGAGATATAGCTCAATTGATCAGGCTTTAAATTTATTTTTTAAAAATCATCAATTCAAGTTCTATAAACCTCAAGATAACTAGAAAAGTTAATATAATCATTAACTAGATGTTAATAGTGAGTTATAAGTAAAAGATTACTATTATTTTTTCTTGGTTCTCTAAGCTGGTATCCACATGCTCTCGCGGGCCAATCCTTCAAGGATCTCTTCCCATAACAAAGCTTACTGTATTAGCAAGTATTCAAACTCGAGATTATCCAAAAAAAAAAAAAAAAAAAACCCTTCATCTCAGGCCAACTTTCACGGGTTATTAGAAGACTATTTGTCCCAGCACAGCAGCGATAACAGGGAGCAAGGACGGTAGTCCTGTAGAAACCATTGACTTGCTATACTGTGGAAGATTTGAATAATGAAAGTGGAGCAGAGATGTTAATTTCACACAGTACTGCAAGCTTGCTAGCGACACAAATTAGTTAAGAAAAGAGAACCCCACGTTTCCTTTTATTTATTATGATGTTATCGTCTCCATACTTTGCCTTTGTTTTTCTATATAAATACCACTCAAGGCTCCTCATACTGCACTGATCTCCTTCCATCCCCAGACCAGCTCGCTCCTGCATCTCTCAGTCGTTCAACAATGGAAGTAAACAAGGAAATAACACAGCTCTATCTCTCTTCTTCCTCTTCCTCTTCTATCCCCGCATTTACTACAAGGTAAGATCACACACAGAGAGCTCATTATTAACTATATCTACACATCCAAAATGTTTGTTTATTTGTATGGTGTGACAATGCTCGTTTACTATGCGTAGATGGTGGTGTAAGGACACAGTTGCGTTGGTCACCGGAGCCAACAAGGGGATAGGGTTTTCCCTTGTAAAGCAGCTTGCTCAGCTTGGATTGACTGTGATCTTAACTGCTAGAGATGTAGAGAAGGGAAACAGAGCTGTTGAATTGCTCAAAAGCCATGGTTTACATGTCCACTTCTACCGCCTTGACGTTTCAGATCCTGCTTCTGTCAAGACCTTCGCTTCGTGGTTTCAAAAGAAATTTGGAGTGCTGGATGTTCTTGTAAGCTATTCTCCTCTCCTTTTTCTCACAGTTCCTCAATTCTTAACCTAGAAACATGCTGGTCTGGCATGAATCCGGCCAGACTCCGTGAAGTTGGGGAGGGCAGAAATATTTTTATAAATTTAGGGAGGATTTTCCAAGTGTTTCAGACTTTGAAGGATAATCCCCTTCCCCTGGCTAATTCGTCATATATACCAGTGATCATCAGGTGAATGATGTAGAATTGTAGATGAGCAAAACATGAAACATACACATGCCAATACAGATTGATCTCATAGGAAGCATGGGTTATTAATTAGGATATTCTAATAAATAATTAATAGCATAAAAAAGCTGCAAAAGTTGACCAATAATTAATAGTATTCAAGGTTTTTTTATTGAAAACTTAAAAAATACAGAGGACAGCTTTGAAGTTGTTAGATATTCTTATAGTAATTATTTTTTTTGTATAGAAATGTATTAAAATAATATTTTAAAATTTTAAAATTTATTTTTAATATTAGTATATTCATCTGAAAATAAAATAATTAATTTGAAATAATTAATTTTTTAAAAAAAATTATACAAAAATATTTTTAAAATATAAAAATAAACAAAATTTATTTTGACAGCTGTGCAGTATTTCCATAATCAGCTTTGTTTTCTCCTGGACCCATGATTTGAATTGTAAACTTAGCTGTACAAAATCCAAATTGAAACCCATCAAAGCTGGAAGAATTTGGTTTCTTTTTCAACATATGAATCTGTTTATATATAAAAATAAATAAATTAGAAAAACACTTATACTATAGATTTATTTAATATCAATGGAATTAATGATAAAAGAGATATCGACAAACAATTTTTGTTAGTGATTGGATCGGTAAAAAAAATTATTGATGGAATCTGAATTTTATATCGGTGGATTGTATCCGTCAATAAAAATATAAAATCTTGTAATGTACAAAAGTATATATATATATTCTGTTTATATATACATGAATTAGGTTTAGAGAGTTATATATACACACACACGTCAATTTGAACAAACAAGTCGTAAGAAAATATAAAAGATAGCTAAGTTGTACCTGAAATCTGACGTTGTTTGCCTAACAACTATTTAATATTCGATGACTTTTGTCTTCTTTTTTTAGTTCTTTTTATGGGTAATTAGTAATGAAATTCTAGCTTGGGGATGAGGTGAAGTTCCTAGTTCGTTGTAATAACTTAAGAGATAATCAATTTATTTTTATATTTTGAAAGTATTTTTTTTAAAATATATATTTTTAAATAAAAAATACTTTATCTAAATCTTGATATGAAGTTCCCATTTTATATTTCACACAATATGACTCGTTAAGTTAGTTTTTTATTGTCAATAATTGTTAAACATTATTTATTTATTAATTATTGATATTCTCCAGATAAACAATGCTGCTGTATCATTCAATGACATTTATGAGAACTCAGTGGATCATGCAGAAATTGTGATAAAAACCAATTTCTATGGAGTCAAATTGCTCACTGAGACTCTCTTGCCGATGTTTCGCCGATCAGATTCCATCAGTAGGATCCTTAACATTAGTTCGAGACTTGGTTCCATTAATGTAAGTTCATTAATTATTTTCTATCTAATATATATTATTTAAACAATTTACTGTATAGACTAAACAATTATTGCACCGAATTAATTAACCATGCATGCATTAATTTCTTTCTGCAGAAGATGAGAAACCCTAAGATGAAAGAGATGCTTCTAAATGAAAGATTATCTGCACAGGAGATTGAGGGAATGGTGAATTTGTTCCTTGAAAATGTGAGAGACGGGACATGGAAAAACCAGGGCTGGCCTGAAATATGGACAGATTATGCAGTATCAAAGCTAGCATTAAATGCATATTCTAAAGTTTTAGCCAAACAATATGAGGATTTTGGATTAATTAGTGTGAATTGTTTCTGCCCTGGATTCACTCAGACGTCGATGACTGGCGGCAAAGGCACTCACACGGCAGATGACGCCGCTGAAGTTGGTGCTAGGTTGGCCTTGCTTCCTCCCGGGGAGCTGCCCACCGGAAAATTTTATATAGGGTTTAACCCCGGAGTTATTTCTAAATTATAGATTGATGCACTGTAACAAACACATATATATTTTTGTGAATCCTCTTTTTATAGATGCTATAATTGGTATATGCTAGCTAAGAAATGTATGAAACCCTACTAATCTGTTAATTTCATACTTGATATCAATATATATATTAATATAAGAATGAATTATTAAACTTGGATCATAACGAGCTAATTAAAACAATGTCATTTCAATTTTTTTTTTTTTAATTAAATGGGAATTTAATCAAGTTGTTCCACCAAGTTCTTTAAGTTTGACTATCAACTTCTATCTAGGAATTTTTAAACTCGATTTCAATGATTAAAATCAACTTATTAGTCAAACCAAATTTAATAACATTGAGTTAGGATGATTTAAGATGCTACCAAACTATAAAAATAAAGATAAAATAAAAGAATGTTAGGTTGCAAATCAAAATATATGCAATAATTTAGCTTCGTGATAGTGATAGTGATATCATCCCATATATATAATTAGGGCTTTCTTTCAAAGCCAATCGTGTCCCTATACATAATAGCACATACAATATATGTGTATATACACACATACAAACACAATTATAAAGATATAGCTTAATTAATCAGGTTTTATATTTGTTTATTAGAAATTCACTTGTTCGAATCTCATAAATTTCAAAATTATTAAAAATTTATATAATTATTAATTTTAAAATTTATAAAATCAATTAAAATATATACAAATTAACCCAAAAAACTAATCTTAATATAGAGGCAAGATTCCATGAGACACTTCAGCCTGACTCGTTCAAATTAATAAAGCTGAGGGCTGCGCCTTAATTGAATAGCTCAGTCTGTGATCTCACGCATACAGCAATAATGCAATAAAGTAGTGTGGATTGGGGAACTCGATGAGGATAATTTATTATGCATAAATCTGACCACATGCATACTTGATTAAAAAAAAAGAAAAAAAGATCAATGATTTTATATTGAATAAATTCCCTCTTTGTCGCCACCACTTGAGCCAAGCCCATCGAGCCGGGCGCCATGCAGGATGGAACTTGCTAAAACTGTATGAGACTTGATTGAGCTTGAATTATAAGCAGCTGAAATCAGAATATCTTTTTCATATACAAGTTATATATAGTTTATTTATTTTTTGAATAATTCTCCTAAAAACAGGACAAAAACGTAAACAACAGAGCATATATATATATATGTAAGTCTCTTCCCCAAGTGTCAACCAGAAAAGCATATGCAAGACGGTGGGAATAATAAAATAATAAATAGACATTATTATTACTATATAGTAAAGTCGTCGTCTATATCAATAAAGATGGTGCATTATTCTTTCCAAGGTGACGATGATGAGGAAATGGGAGCATTTATATTCCCTTGTGATTTCACGTGAACAAGATACCATATTGAAGGTTCTGTTTGGCAGAAAGTTGGGTGGTAGAATATGCATGAAAACTTTTGGAACGATGGAGCTTTCGAGATGCTTGGTGGTGTGTTAATTTATATTTATTAACAAAAGCTAATTAGGTATGGAAAAAACAATACAAATATATATAGATCTATTTGCATTAATGATTACTAGAATAGTTTAATTACGTCTTTGCTATTCATATCTAAAAATATTTAACTCTCTATTGAGTGAAGATATCAAGGTTTTTTTTAATAGGGTGTATTAACCATTATTAATTGATTCGAGGATAAAAGAATTTTTTTTTATTTTAAAAGTACAGTGCAGCAACTAAAATGCCAAAACAAAAATTTTAAAACTTGTATTCAAGGGTTCTTTTGTATTTTTATAGTGATTTTTTTTATTATTATCATATTGGCCGAGGGACAATTTGATATTTAACTAAATATTAAAAAAAAAAATAGTTAGTGCATGTAACGTCTCTCGATAACCAAAATACCCTTTTCGTTGTGCCTTTGAAAGCATCATGGCTTTCTCTTCCTGTCAGGGCAGCGTGTGTTGTTAGTGATGGACATAGTTTATTGTCATCGAAGATTTCTTTCCCGCTATTTTCTCTCACCTCCCTTTGATTTTTGTGCTAGCCATGCAGAATTTCAAAGATGTCTTCTTATTTATAAGGATTTCATTGTTTTTATTTTGATTTTTAATTTTTATTTTAATTAGCTCTTTTGTAAAATTTCAATATTTTTTAATTTCACCTTTCAATCTCAATTTGTGATATGTTATTGTTTTCAATTTAATTCTTATTCTTTTGATTATTATTTTTTTTTGTTCTTTTATTAAATTGATTTTTCTTTTAATTTCACCTTTCAATCAAAAAATTATTTTTATTTTCTATATCAATTTAATCCCCATTCTTTTGATTGTTTTTTTCTTTTCAATTTCACATTTCAATAAAAAAATAAAATTTAATTTTGATCCTTGTTCTTTTAATTTTAATTGTAATTTTTTATTTTGAATCCTTTTGTATAATTGAACTTTTTTTTTTCAATTTCATCATTAAATATTTGATTAATTGAAATTGAGCTTTATGGTTTTTTCAAGTAAGGTGTTTTAGGGTATCATGACTTAGGCCATGAATTTAAAAAATTAGCACAAGTTGAAATTGGTTATTCTTTTTAATAAAATAGGCTTTGTGTTTTTTTTATTTTTTTATTAATTTATTTTAATATCATGACTTGAATTATAAATCTAGTAAGATAAGATGAGTTGACTCGGCGTAGATTATTGAGATTACAGTCATTTCATGCTAACTCTTTTGCAGGACTTAAACATCATTTTTTACCTAGCGCCGCGGCTTGCGTGGATTACTTTTTATGTGTAATCCTCTTGATTTTGCTGCAGAATTAGTTGCAGTAACAGTTGCAACTTCTTCCTCTTGATCTTTTGCTTCTGTTGTTTTGTTTCCCATGCTAACAAATGCCAGAATTACTGGGACTTGTAACACATAATTCATCCTCTCGGAACTCAGTAAGCATATTTTCTACACAAGGAGATCCGCTGAGCAAGTGATTCAAAACTTTTGCAGGTATCTTCAAAGGGTTTACGTTAGCTTATAGTATGATTGTGATTGCTTTACAAATAACTTTTCGTGTCAAAATATATGTCAATTATGTTTTTTTATTTTTTAAAAATCATTTTGACATCAGCACATCAAAATAATTTGAAAACACTAAAAACATATTAATTTGAAAGTTAATAAAAAAAAATCAAATTTTTTTCAAAAACACTTTGAATTAAGTACAGAAACAAACAGGAGTTTGACTTTGATCTGCTGAACAGAGAAAGTTTACCCTCTAATGTATCCATAACCATAGCTAAGGCCTGGACAACTCAGAACCAAAATTCTATTCATGACAGTGTCAGATAAGCATCTAATTAATTTCTGCAATTTTATTAGACTTCTTGAGAGAACATAACATAGAGGGGGGGGGGGGTTAAAACAAGGGAAGAAATCAAGAAGCAAGGCATAAGAGTGCAAGTATTATATACTATCTGATTGTACCTCAAAAGAAGAAGTGCATAGCACGACAGATTCTGCATTTCGAATCCCTTGAAAAAATTTATACGAATTTTCAGAGAACAGCCTCTCCGTACCCCCACAGCTCTTTCATCATTCGAAGGTCATTTGATCTCCACCTGTTGCCACGGACGACACGACCCACTTCCGTTTGTTTCAGAGAAGGGAGGTTGATCATAGAGAAATTCAACTAGCTCCGTCTCTCCTTTAATCTTCAAAAACGTAAGCTTTGGTGCAGAAATTTCCACAATGTCACTATTTACCCAGTTCACAGTAAAGTTGACAATTTTAGGTCCTGACATTTTCAAAATACCAAATCTCCAAGCATCAAAATGGCTCAGGAATAGGTTGACCCGACTGGGACACGCCACTGAAAAGTCAAAGCATTCAGTATTGAAAAGGATAGCAGACGGCCACCAGCAGAATTCAAGATGCAAATTTGACAATTTGGGCAACTCTAGTTTGTTAAGCTTGAAGTCTATCAAGACAACCCTAGACGTGCCTTTCACGATAAGATGATCGACATGGTGAGATGCAGCATAATGATCTATAACCATGTTGACGTGAGATGATGAATCCTTGTCTAAAAAAGACTCTAGGATAAGAGATGCGAAGTCTGCTTACTTTGAGTACATTGTTTTCTTCACGTTGAGCCATGACTTTAACCAGGAATTGCTGAAAATTACTTCGACGGTAGGTAAAAGAATTCATGTAGAAATAAAGGTCAGGAAGAGAAATCCAAAGCGATTTGTCCATCTCTTGGAGAGGATTGAGGTTTGGGCTGCTTGTCTAGTTTCGAGGAAGGAGAGGATGTGTTGGACAATGTGGTCTGGTAGATTGCTCAATCTGTCCACACCTCCTCTGCGCGTGGAGGAAATCAAGACCCTGAACATCCCTCAAAAGATTTCATCCTTATTTGACCAACATAAGCCACTGAGTCTCAGTAGCAAAATATTTCAGTTTGCTTAATCGAGGGCTATCAAGATGAAACTGGAAACATAGGAGTGTAGCTTGAATCTGAATTATCGTTTCAATGTTCATAACTGGTCAGCAACAGGGTACCTGCAAGTTTGTTAGAATAATGGTATTTTCATCTAAAACTTGGTTCCATACTATAATCATGAGACTTTTCTCAAATTTGTTTCTGGGTTTCAATTTACTCGATATCTTACAAGAAGGCTACACTGTTCATAACATGTCAATGTGATGTTCTTCAATTCAGTTTCCATTCAACAAGGCCATTGGTAACAACACTCTCTCCAATTTTCTGATAGCATGTTATGAAATATGGAGTAATCACCATGGGAGAATCTTAAACTTAAATGGCACTTAGAATTTGAGCAAGTTTGGATTCATCACAAATATCTTCGTTTACATTCTCTGATCATGCCAAACAATGTTCATCCGGTCATCCAATGTTCAATTCCCACAAGTGCAACCGGTACACAATAGAAGCGTTATAATGTCAGGAAATAAAACTCCTAAGACCTATCAAAGATATTCTTTCGATAGCTTTCCAAATCCATCTCATAAAAGCCTCCTTTCATTACCAAAATAATACCAGTAAGCCCAATTCTCAACTCCTCAAACTTTAATTTAATCACATAAAATCACCTTCCATGTTCATAAGCTCGAAACATCTTGCAAACAATAAATAAAAGGCAACATCAAACTAGCACTAGAAACACGAAGGAAGACTAGAACACGAGCAGAGAAGGAAAAACAGTCAAGTTTTCCCAATGTATCCTAGTCTGCCTCTCCTGCAGTTGATAAAAGAAATAAGAACAATCTCTTTATCTCTGTAATTTGATGTGGTTTTGCTGTATTAGAATGGTGAGTGTATTTATGGGAGCTGTTGAGTTTTTAGCTTCAATGTCAGTTTTACCAAGCAACCATACCTCCAGAGAAGAAGAGCAACTCAAAAAATCAGCATTTTTTGGAATTGCTCAAATGAAAAATCAGCTAAAAGTATGAGTACAAGAGTCGAGGAAATCAGAATTCAAACAAGAACATCCTTCAACTTATTTCATGCCTATTTAAGCAATAGAATGCTGCCACAATGCACTGAGTTTCAATTTCAAAACAACATAAAAAAATATATCTGTAACAGCTTTTTATTTCATATTGGATACCTAATGAGAAATTGCTACGTAGACTTCCTAACTAATCAGTAAGTTAGACAAAGTAATTTGATTGGTTGTTTGCACAGGGGCATGGAGATAGAGCGAAGCTCTCACTGAAAGAAAAAGCAATAATGATAGAACAGCCACATCTTAACCTGAAAACAAGTTCGATTTATAACTACATGAAGAGTTGTAACAAAGCCTTGGACTGCAAATGTTTGGTTCTAGACAGACAACATGGGGCAGCTTTTCAAAGCTAATCTAAAAATAAATTTATTATCTTACAACAGGGCAGTCCTGTTCAGAGAAAGTCAGAATGATGTTGTTCAGTTAAATTTCCATTCAAGGAAGATGAAACCACTAGTAACAAAGTTAACAACACAACTCCCTGTTTTATGAAACTAGGGTATGCAATAGGTAATCAATCATGACAACAGGACCTAAGATAAAATGCTTACAATTTTTTCATCAAGCTTAGTGTTGATCTCACAGCCAGCAATATAGTAGAAACAATACTGTTTGAGTTCTTGATGTCTACTATAAGCAACGTTCACCAGTTCACCCAATGCCAATTTCCACAAGGGAGAATGCATGCTCAGCAGGTTCCACAGAAGAAGCATCGATTGATCAGTTTTAGATGCAAGAACTCCTAGGCCTTCACCTCCACTTGTTTTGATCCACTTTCAGTAATCAACAAACCAAGCCCTTCCTTTGTGTCAGCATCCAAATAGGACTTGTGCTTACTCTGATACAAGGGATTTGAGGTCAGAACCCGTAAATCCGAATTCTGATTAATCTCCAAAACTTCAGGCAACCCATCACCACATCCTTTGGACATACCCACATCAATCCTAACAGCTCTATTATTACAGGCCAAGTTAATCCCGTCCGCCTGAATTGTATGCCCCATGATCATCCTCTTCACCCCAGGAACCGTAGCAAGCACATGTTCAAGCATGGAACAATCACAATTCTTCTCCACAACAGAATACTTCCTCAACCAAACCACTGCATTCCCCCCTCTACAATACCTCGGTGCAGCTTTCCCCGTCAGCCCGCTAATCCAATCTCTAACCTCCTCATTAATCCTCTCCAATCCATACTCAACATGCTTCGCCATCAAGCCTCCATGAACAAAAATCGAATCCCCAACAACCAAAACTGTCACATTCTTTGACAAAAACTTATTCGCAATAGGCCCGTTAGGCCGCAATGCAGCAATCCTAGCTCTAATCCCCTGAAGAACCTCTGAATCAACCCCTCGAAAATTCAAAGGAATCCCATCATAGATATCCTTTGGCTTTTCTAACCCAGCACACAAACTTTTCATTTCATTACCTAAACAATACCAATAAGCCCAATCCTCAAATTCCTTTAACCCTAACTTAGTCACATACCTAAAGTCACCTTCTATATTCATGATCTCATGATTCCCATTCATGGTGATCAAATTACCTCCATCTTTCATTGCCTCCCTCTTCAACTTCTCCAGGAAATACAAAATCTTTATCTCATCATCACCTCTATCAAGAACATCACCAACTTGCACCGCAGTAGCTGACCCACCAGCCCATTTATCAGACCCGTCAATCAAACCAGCAAGCCTTAAAGCCTGCTTGGATTTTTCCATATCCCCATGAAGATCACCAATGGCAACGAGCCTATCAGGAGCTGGGTACCTTGTTTGTAAGGAAAGGGGAGTTTCTTGATGGGTTTTTTGAGGATCCAAGCTAGGGTTTTGTGAAGGTAAAAAGAGGCCTCCACTGACAGAGAAATCAACAAAGGCGTCCACAAAGGAGGAGAGGAGATCTGGGATGTGTTTGCATAATGCCTTTTGGTTTTCTTCTCTGTTTTCCATTTTCTTGGCTCTGGAAAACTAATGGTGGATTATATATAAATTTTGCAATTTTATTATATTATTGGATTGATTGTGATTTATTGAAATCAACGAATTAGTTTTTGTGATATTAAAGATAATTAAATAGTTCCTTAGCAGAGTTTTTTTCCTTTTTTTTTTTTAAAGAAAAATTGTTCTTCAATCTATTGGTCCCTAGAATAAAAACAAGAAGGATGACAATTGGTTGTGCTATATGACAAAAGGTGGCCATACATAGCCATCAAATGGTAGAAAAAAACAGTTTGTATGACTCCCCCCACCCCCCCGGGAATTAATAGAATTAAAAACGTAGACTCAATAGAAATCTTATTGACTTGGTATAATTTTTCTAAAAAAAATAAATAATAAGTAACAAATGTCAAAACAAAAGAATTTATTTTATTTTTAAATATTATGTATAATAACAAAGTATTAATTTAGTGATTAAAGAACACGTTATATCTCTACAAGAATAAAAATACAAGTTTGATTTTTAAGAAACATGTTTATTGAAAAAAATAACCACAAACCCCAAATATAACAGTCTCATCCTTTAAAAAGGTATGAAGATATCCGAATAAAAAAAAAATCATATGTGATTTTGCAATCCTTTTATTGAAAACAAATCAATACTAATTAAATCAGGTTTATATTTTTTAACATAGTTTAATTCATTTATTTATTACTAACTAATGGAATTGATAAAAATAAATCTTGTCTTAAAATGGATTGAATTCAATTTAATTATGGTAACCAGCTCTTAGAAGACAATAAAAAAAAACTAATTACATTATGCTTTGGGAATATAATACAATAAAATATTTTAAAAAAATCCCATGAATAAAAAAAATAATCTTGGTATATGAAATATAATTAAGAAAAATCTCCAAAAACAATAAATCAGTAATTATTATCAATCAAATAGTCTAGGGTTTAAAGTTTACCAAGCATTGTCCAAATCCAAGCCCATTATTTCTCATACTCCATTTTACAGCAAATGAAGGCCCACATCGGCCCGACTGGCTCGCTCCTTAAAAGTCGTCACCAAGATGGTGCATTTAAACCCCTAAAACCCTATTTCCACTGATTGAATCCCTAAAATCCCCAAAAGTCTCTTGCTTTTCTTCACTGTGCAAAAATGGCAGATCATATAGCAGCAATGGAAGCTCAAATGGTATCGGAGAGAATGAGAAGGAAGCTTAGTGAAGTTAATTCAGCTGCTCAGGCTCAACTCTCCCCTGTCCAAGATCACATCAATTTCACTCTTCAGGTATTGCTTCTATGTAAATATTGAGGTGGATTAATGTATCTGTTTCATGCAGCTGTGGGTTCTTTATGGGATTTCTAATTGGGTTTTCTTTATTTATTTTTATGGGTATGAATTGGTTTGCTGTTTAACTTTCTGGAGATAAGGAAAGTGCAAAGATTTTTTGTGCTATTTTGGTGATTATTTGTCGTGGCGCTTTACTCAACTGTGCCTAATTTAGCTTCTGGCTGTTTTATTATTATTATTATTATTTGTGGAGATTTTCTTTTCATTTTTTTGAAATAAAAAGATGAAAACTTTTCAAACTTTTTATTGTTTTATGGGTTTGTTTTTTAGGAGTGACGAAGAGACAATCAGAGAATTATTTTTTTTATTATTGTTATTTCATGGGGTTGATTTGATTGTTTGAAATGATAATTTCTTGCAGCAAGCATACTTCAAATGTGCATATCAGTGCTTTGATAGGAGAAGGAAGCAAGAAGAGATAAGTAATTGCGTTGAACATTGCAGTGTTCCAGTTCTTAATGCTCAGAATCACTTTGAGAATGAGATGGCCAGGTTTCAAGTAAGTTTATTCTATCATTTTAATTTTAACATGAGGCCTTATGTCATTACATTAAGGGGTTGGATGTGATTTATTTATTTGGATAGTTGAATTCTATATGTATAAATTGGAATAGAAAGGAATAATGTCTTGCATAGGTTTGCCTAGAAGTAACATAAATGTAGTCATGAGGATTAGGGGATTAGGCAAAGGGTTTGTTGGTTTGGCTGTCATCACTTTGATTACAAGAGACATTTGCTGAATTTCTTCAAATACAAGAGACACCAAACTAAATGTACAAACAAATGAAGCATAAACACATTTGCTGATCAGTATTTCAGTTATTCTGCTTCTAATCTGAAGCTATTGCAAAGGATGACTGCATGCTGTTGAGTCAAAGCTGTTTCTTACAATTTCATCAATCGAATTAAATCTACCAGAATGTTACATTACTTTGACTACATAACAAATCAAACTAGAAAGTGATTGACAGTTTATAGTTGCAGATTGTGACATGATCAATAAAATTACCTGCTATTTTCTCAAACCCCATCTGCATCTGCCAATAATAGAAAGAATCTCACCATCTTTTCACTGAAGCAGCAATCACATATTACCACTTTTCCTGTAGAAAGGGATCAAGTGACCTCAACAGTAACTACCTATGATCCTCCTTGAGTTTCTAGAGTTGTGTGCCTTCACAAGTTATGGATCGCATATTGCAATCCTCCCTGTCCATTGACTAATTTGTGGTGTTACCAATGTTGATTTGGTGGCTCGGAGTTCAGAGAGAAAATTGTTACCTCTGGTTGATGTGAGGCTCATAAGTTACATTTGCAAAACTTGCTTGGAACCATTAATCATGCTTTCTTTAGAATTTGAGTTGCGCAAAAGGTTTTTTCCTGGCTGTGAGTAGTTCCTTACATTTATAATATTTCTCAAATTGAGAATGGTCATGTTCATGCATTTACAATTAGTCTTTGGGCTTACATCAGCTTTGCAGAGCACTGATTGAGTGAAGAGACAGCAGTTACGAATAAAATTATGTTTCAACAATATAGTCTTGAACTTGTACATGATTGAATTATTTCAAGATAAATATTTTTAGCTATTAACCGAGGCTGGTCTTCGTGTTGGCAGCAGTATTCGGCAACATGTTGTCATGCTTGGCTCTTCCTTTTCTTTTTCTTTTTCCTGGAATGGAATGCATATAGATATTAGAAATAGTGAAGGGTGCTGAGTTAATTATCTATTGTTCTTTTAGATTACTTGACTAGCATTGATGTTTTTATCCTGAACATCAGATTTTTGTACACATGAAAAGGTTCATGTTATGATTTTGGTGATCGAATAGTATTAACAACTCAATCCAAAACTTAGATACGAAACAACTCATTTTCTCTAAGTTGTAACTCTTTACTTTTTTTATAAAAGAAATGTGAAGATATGAGTGTTAAAGTTTGCAAATTACAAACAATTAAGAGGGTCAAAAGCCTAGCCACCCTGTTAAGGTTTGTCTCTAATCAATCTAAAGCCATCTTTATAGAGCTTAGGATTGAAGAGCTGTCTCTAAAAGTATATTGAGTTGAGAGTGTTTTAGAGAGTTAACTAGTTTTATATTTTATTTTTATTTTCAATTACCTTGACAGCATACATGGATCTTTCTCTCCTTTCATAAGTAATCTAAAGAAAACTGACCCTCTAAATACTCTGAAAACCTAATTCTATTTGAGAGGGTTCTTTTAGCCGTCAATGGAGACACAAGCATATAAAAAGAGACTATGCTACAGATCATGTTAATTAGTGGAAACTCAAACTAAATCCTCTCTTTTTTCACCATCCTTTCATCGAAGAAGTGGAGTATAACAACTTTTAAAAATTAGGTATTTCGTTGGCTACTTTATTGAAGTTATTGCCATTATTTAATCACCCTGTTATATAATCTAACAATAGAGATAGAGAACGGCAAAGGACAAATCATGTACCAATGTAGTAGCGTTCACGAGTCACATATGCTTCAAATCTTCTTGTTTTCTGGTGAAACCTTTCAAAGTTTCTTCATTCTAGTTTTTTTTTTTTTTTTTGGAAAGTGTTCCATAGTTTCTTAAAGTGCATTTTTTGTTTGGATGTCTAAACCAGCAGTTAAGGTTGTTGTGCACGATCCGGTCTGATTGCACATCTTGTAGTTTACACCTGATCTTACAAATTGCAGCCGGTGCATTGCTCTGTGCTGATACTTAATGTCAAGATCATTCTTCAATGCAGGAAAGGTTGAACAGGTCTATGATGGTCTGCCAAGACAGATTTGAGGCAGCTAAGGCTCAGCAGCTTGGATCTGATGCTGTAAATGCTTTGGAGTCATGTGTTGACCAGTCAATCCAGGATAACATGAAGACACTGCCACATCTAGTTGGAAGAATGAAGCAAGCCCTTGCCATCCGTGATGAAGCTAAATGAGCATTGTGACAATTTAATTTTTAACCTTCAATTACTTCTGAAATTCTGTATCAGTAATGAGAATTGGCTCGACGTGAAGTTTTGCCGTATAGTTGTTGTAGAGACCGAAAGAGTTTGAGGAGCCAGCATCTTATGTTCACCACCTTGTGTTAAATATTCTGCTCACCAAATCGATGACAACTTGAGCTTAGGCTTGGGGTTGCATCTTAGCAACAGAAGGTAATGGTGTGAATTAACACCAGTGAAACGTTCAACATTATTTTATTGAATCCAAGCATTTAGTTTCTGAGAAAGTAAGTAAGAGAACTGTTTCTTTTCTGCATGCATCCTGTTCTCCTTGTTGAACATTGAACACTGCTGGTGCGGGAGTAAAAGCTCACATGATCAAATCACAAAATTGTATATGTCTGGATTAATGCTAAATAAGTATTTTCAAATCAACTACCATGTTATTCTTTGATTATAAAATGAATTCTTATAAATATTGAAATTAGGTATGAATTTGTTTTTAACGAAACACTTAGCCGTGAAAAAAAAATAATAGCCTTTTGAGTTGGGTACCTAATCATCTGGAAATTTATCTCTCCTCAAAAAACTTCCATTAGCCCAATTGAATAATTCGGGCAACCAGAAATTAGTATAACTCCTTTTCTATTAAAAATAATACTATTAATTAGCCAAGATTTTGACATAAATAAAGTTTTCACTGGCCAAAAAGTAGTTTTAGAAGAAAATCTTAAGCCTGTTAATAATTGAATATGAATATATATAAATCATAAAACAAGCTGGTAACAGTTCGAATTTATGGGCATCCATTTCCCATGATTTTATGATTTTCTAAAACAGTGGTTGTCCCTTCATGACTTTTTTTTTTAAATTTATATTAGTGTTTGAATTAATTTGTGCATATCTTGATTAATTTTATAAATCTTTCATGACATTTATTATAATATGTTATAGGTAATTGATAATGTTTTTTAATAAAAATCCAACAAGAAAATCAGAAATATATAGAACTGTGAAATGCTTGTAAAACAAATCTCTTCCCAAGTCAAAAATTCGTTAACTATATATATATATATATATATATATATATATATATATTAAAAAAATTCCCAGAAGAACAAAGTGAAAATAAAAATAAACGAAGATTGGTATAACTTAAAAATGAATTATCTTTTTGCAGCATAATATATATGAACACTGCCCGTTCATTTCATTCAAAACCCTACACAATTCTACTTCCTTTTCTACTAGCATTTAAATCTTGCTTTTTCCTAGCTATTTTTTTCATTTTTATTAAACTTCTAAACCATACAAATACTTTAATACCAATTATATTTTCACTCCACCCTTCCTAAATTACTATACCTGGGGCAGATGTGTTCTAAATACAGAAAGACACCGCAAATTAATTCCCTCCAATAGCTTGTATGATATAATTAGTGTAGAGCAAACAAAATAATTATAATACCAATAGCTTATATGATATAATTAGTGTAGAGCAAACAAAATAATTATAATATACCTGTACTCATGCAAATTGAGAAATAGGGGTTTTCTTGAAAAGTCTTTGAAGCATTGGGAGAGTATCGAAATTTAACTTTATTATGGAGAAATCCCAAAAAAAAAAAAAATGAGTTATTTTTATAAAGCATGTTATTTGTATTTAAATATTAACAAACAGGTATTCAAACTTAATATTTCATCGTACTTTGAAATAATAACTATGAAAATTCTAAAAATTTATTGATATTTAGACTTAACGCTTGACTGAGCTCAAAAATAATGAATTTTAACTTTTTCATAATCTTTTCTTTAAAGAATAGTGTCAAGAAAGCAAATAAAAAGTGATAAATATCGGTTATATCATTAAAAGAAAACGAAAAAAAAGTTAAACATAATTTATTCCAATTAATGTGGTCTAAATAACATAATTATATTTTAAGTTTCATATATCTCTTTTTTTGTTTGGGCCGGCCCATATTCAAGTTGGGTAAAACTGGGCTGGGCTATGCAATTCCAATTAATGTGGTCTCATAAGTCTTTTCAGCGTCTAGGGTTTCCTCTCTTCCCTACTCCCATCTCCTATATAAAGAGTTCTTGTCACTCACTTGGTTCATCAGCCTCCTCCTCTTTTTCTTCTTAGGGTTAATCTGCAGTGGTATGTTTATATTATTATTGTTTGATTTTATAGATTTTTTAAGAAAATAAAAAAGAGAGAAGCCAATTTGCAGAGCAAGGACGTCAAGAGAAAAGAGATGGCGTGATTTGCATTGAAGGTTGGCTATATCAATGATAAAATTGGCGATTCTCCGTGCCTGTCAAATCTGTTCATTTTGATCATGGCCTCGAACAAGTCGCTACAAATCGTTTTAAATCTCTCTTGTTTTCTCGGTTTCTTATTTCATCCCATTATCTAAATGCAAGGAATCTTTGTTGAAACAGAGTTCTGAAAAACAAAATGAAAGATGATTTTTACTATGATTAAGGCATGATTGTAGCTGATAGTGAAATCAAAATTGATTAAAACTTCTTATCTTTTAGCTTTTTTTATTTTACGTTTTTTATTTGATTTATGTTTTTTATTTTAGTTATGATGCTTCTCAGCCTTGAGAATCAGATCTAAAATCTGAAAAACAAAATGAAAGATGATTTTTACAATGACTAAGGCATGATTGCCGCTGATAGTGAAATAAAAATTGATTCAACCTTTGATTTTTCATGTTTTTTGATTTTACGTTTTTTATTTGATTTATTTATTTATATAAAAATTTATCAGTGAAACATATGGATCTCAAATTTGAACTGGAATTTCAGCTTCAAATTTTGATTTTGATTCTAGTTCAAACTTTTATTTTATTTATATAAGTGAATAACACATAATTTTATTTTTATTAGAGGACGCTGGGCGATATGAACTTTGCGGCCCCCATTAGTTCTGCCCTCGGTTAGGTGATTCGAGAGATGTATTTGAAACTGTAGACAATGACTCGTTACCCCTTTCGGCTTAAAGGAGAGAGAAGAATATAGTGGTTTGCTCTGGATTCGGATTAAACCTGGATTAATGGGTTGATTTGGAAAACTCCTTGAAAGCTTGATGTTAATTGGTTTTTCAAAAAAAAAAGTTAAATTAATGATTCATTTTCGTTTGGATAGCTTCACAATATTCATAAAAATTAAAATTAAAATTAATTAAATTCAAGTAATCGAAAGGTAAAACTTTTTCATATTAACCGAAACAATATAGTGCATGGTTTTTGTTGGAAAAAATAAATTTAAATATGAATTTATTATGAATTGTTATTGTTGGAAAAAATAAATTTAAATATAAAGGTGATTTGATCTTTTCATAACTGGGTCATTAAAAATATTTCAGTTAATTCATGTTAATTAATTTATAAAACTGGAGTTATAAAATTGGAAGAATATTGTAAGTTAAATGAAAAATATTATTAGAAATAATTTTTAATTAGTTTAACATTAAAGATAAAGTTAAAAAAAAAAAAAAACTAAAGTCAATTACCACACACGATATTATCAAGAATAATTTTCATAACTCAATATTTGTTAGTTTTTTGGATCCAAAGAAAAATAATTAAGATCAATCTAGTCGAATATGTTAAATTTACAATTCAAATGAACAAAACTCCATTTCAAATTAATTTAATGTTAAACATTGAAATAAATAAAAAATCTACATGATTAAGATAACTTCACATGAATTAAATTGAGAAGTGTTGCCTTATGTTCACCTTGTGTTAGGTATTGGAGTTGCAATCTTAGGTCCAGAAGGTAATGGTGTGAATTACCTTCTCTTAGTTTTTGGAAAAGTAACATAATTATATTTTAATTTTTATATATCTCTTTTTTGTTTGGGCCCATATTCAAGTTTGATACAGATGGGCTGGGCTATGCAATCCCAATTAACGTGGTCTAATAAGTCTTTTCAGCGTCTAGGGTTTCCTCTCTTCCCTGCTCCCATCTCCTATATAAAGCGTTCTTGTCTCCCACCCTACCTCGTATCCTCACACTCCTCTTTTATCTTCCTAGGGTTCATCTGTGGAGGTATCTTTATGTTATTATGTTGTGTTCATGGATTTTTAAAAAAAAATGAAAAAAGAGAAGCCAATTTGCAGAGCAAGGGCGTCGAGAAAAGAGATGGCGTGATTTGCATTGAAGGTTGGCTATATCAATGATAAATTGGCGATTCTCCGTGCCTGTCAAATCTGTTCATTTTGATCATGGCCTCGAACAAGTCGCTACAAATCGCTTTAAATCTCTCCTCTCTCATCTTTTTATTTCTTATTTTTGCTATTTATTTCTTAGTAAAAAGAACAAATAAAGAGCCTTTCAAGCCCAATTTAATCCATTTTCTAAATAAAAAGGGATCTTTGTCGGCTTCTCAAGCACTTGAGCATCATTCATGTTAAATGTTACAATTTTTGTATTTTTAAAAACTGTTATAACAAAATTAAATTAACAAAAAAAATTTAAGAAGACGAGGTTTAAAATAATTGAATTAATAATTCATGTTCGTATGGATAGCTTCACAGTGGGCGTGGAGATTAACTGTGCAAACTGGTTCAGATATTTTTATATAAATAAAAAAAATAATAATTTAAAAAATAGAACTGAAATTAGTTGAGCTGTGTTTAAGGTAATTTAGTCATCTTTTATGAAAAAAAAAACTAAATTAAAATTAAAAGGGGTAAGGGTTTCTTTGTGTATCAATATTGATTTTAATAGTAAAATGATATTTAAATAAATATTGCAATGCAAGTAGCTCGTTGTTTTTATTTTTTTTTCTCGAAATACTAACCAAATATTACTGGTAATCCAAGCAGTAATTAAATTCCATGTTCAAATGTTTTCTTTTTCTTGCAAATAAATTAAGAATGGATTCATATATTTTTTTTTTCATAGAAGATCATTTATTATGCTCATCATAAGATCCTATATTAAAATATATATATATATATACTCCTTATTTGCAAAAAAAGTATGTTTGAAATTGTATGTCTCTTCAAAAACTGAAATTTACTACTTTATCATTATTTAAAAATCAAATTCACATGCTTTTTAATAAACACAATAATATATATATATATATATGAATTAACATTTAATACATCTTAATACAATATAACCACTATAAGTTAACACTCGATAGATTAATAATTTTGATTAAATAATAATTTTGATTGATGCCGACAATGTAATAAACTAATAATTCAATAAATTTATATAATAATATATCTTAAAAAAACACATAAGTTTCACTTGACATGTAAATTAATAATCTTTTTATATATTAAAATTACACAAACACATATAAATGACACAATGAAGAGGTATTTGTAAAATATGACTCGAACATTATTTTTATTCTCTTGAAATTATTTCATCTTAGATCTCAATTCTAACTTTTCTTGGTGTATTAAAAAGCGATGGTGTAGTTCTCTCATATTTGCAAAAGAAAATTATACAATGTGATTGGTGCTTTGAGTGGATCTTTATACGAGATAGGCTCCAATACAAAATTATCATTTTCAACTTCATCTTGGATGTTATTTTCCATGATATTCTCGATAATTTGCTCCTACTCAAATACTTTTAAATTACTTTGTTTTTTTTAAGATATTTTAAAAGATACTCAACATTCATTGTATTGCCATAATTTAACTATTTAATTAAAACATGTAATTGTTGAATGCTTTTATCATCAAAGTGTTGATCTAAATACTCTACATTCACTATATCTATAAACCTAATTTTACAATGTTGAAAACAATTTGCAATTAAATTTGTTTGAATATTTGATGTCCAAGTCAAGATTGTAAGATTCATTACATCTAAAACATGCATATTCTTTGTAATTTGGATCCTAATTTCATAACCTTCTAAAAGACTTTGATAAACAATGATAATGCATCTTGTAATCTCATATGATCCCCAAATCATGAGGCTAAACTTTTTATGTTGTTTTGGGTGGCAAGAAAAATAATTCAATATTTTCAAAGTTTCAATAATTTTTTGATGAGTGAGACAATTATTAGCAAGCAAGAGAACTTTTCTATCATCCATTTTCTATCAAGTTATTAGACATATTCTTGGAATAAAATCACAATCAATCATTCAGTCTCATTTGTTGGCATGAGGGTGGCAATTCATACCTCTTAAATTCACATTCTCGAAACAACTTGGTTTGGCATACTTGCCAATAAACCACATAGTAATTTTTTCATAGTCATCCTCATTACAACGAATAACAATTGTAAGTTTTTGCTTTTCTTGTTTGTTATTTTTATGTTGCTTTGTTTCAAGAGAACGCTTTGATTGTAAAACAATCATGTTTCATTTATATTGAATACATCTTTCATGGAAAATTGATCTAGTTTTTTTTTTTTTGTGAACTGTAAGTTTTTCTCTCAACCATAGTTTTGAAACCCGACCCGGTCATTGACCCGGTCAAGTGATCGGGTCACGGGTCAGATGGGTTGACCCGGGTCAACCCAAAAAAACTATATAAAAAATATATATATATAAACAGAAGATATAGAAGAGAACTTTTTTATTGTAACCATAGTTGTTAAACAGTTAATTTTAAGATACATTCCAATTGATGTGAAGGGAGGAGCAAGGTAAAGGATTTGGTTCTGGGGTTCCTATCACTACCCTAAATCATTAAAAAAAGGACCACATATCTAGTTATCAAAGGAATTCTCTGGCAAAATGACGCTTAAAAACAGAGGGAGATTAATAGAAGATTACATAATTAATCAACCTAATTAATGTCCAAATCTTTAAATTTCATGAGCCATTTTTGTGTATCCTGAGAGTCTTCACCTTCAGCATGAGTACTAGATGCCACACTAACAATTTACCTATCCTTCATAGAATTTGCCTGTATATTGGGGTGCCTCACCTTGAGAGCCAAAAGACGAGAAACTTCATGAAGTCCTCCCCATTTCTCCAAAGCTCGTGCAATGTCATATCGCCCTGCACAAGTTTTGTTTGGCAAGGTTAATTTTTGCAATGTCTAAGTACACGTGTGGTAAACTATTGTACTTCAATGCCGGCTTGACATCAAAGTTTTGAGGCAACTATAAGCTACAAATACATTTTGGTTTAGATAGAAGTAGAATTTCTGAATTCGCAAAGTTTCTTTGATGGATAATACAGAGTTTGTTTACTATACAAGGAAAGATCAAAGGCAGTTCCTAAATCATATGTACCATTTCCCACAAATCTGTTCAGGATAGAATCATAACATGTTGCTATCGAGAAGCAACCTACGGCTTGATATGACAAGAAAGGTATCACAACAAGAAACTGATATGTAATTTTACCTGCACGCTCAAAAGATTTTCTACTTGGCATAAATGAAGGGTCCATTCCCCAACTCCTTTGGAACTGACTAATCTGCAAATTAACTTCAACAAATTAACTTCTGCAAGTCTATAACACATGGACATATGCATAATTTTTTTAGCTTTTTTTTTAATCAAATTTAGTTAGATTGTTTGCTTTCAAATGTCAAAACAAAACCACGTCGAGAGCATTTTAATTACCATTAAGATGGAAAAAGCAACCAAATTTGGAAAATTAGCTTCACTATGCATAAAGATACAATGCTCGAGAATTGAAACACTATCAAAGCTGGAAAATTAGCTAATGAAAATAGACACCAGAGTAAAATGAAGATCTATTCTACCTCTTCCTATAAATTCTCAATGTTGTCCCAGTATCCCTTTGGTTTACGGTGCTTGTATGCAAGGGAGAGATTCATTAAAGTCGCAATCCTTCAAAATCCACCCCTTTGTGTTATGGCCTTCTCAATATCTACTCTACCATGCAAACGAAGCTGCTTTCTCATAGGCATAAATCCTTCCTGCCCATGTTCTGAAATGAAATTCAGCAGCTAAGATTTAAGAACATCAATATCTCGTTGCAATCCTAGGACCCTAGGTCTTTGTTTAAGTGAATTTGGGTTACTGATATCAGAAACCTGCTGAACTGCCATACTGTGCTCGTAATAAGTGCCACCTCTGGATGAATCCAATTCCTTCAAATATTGTCCATGTTCTTCTATTTCAGAAGAGTTGTTGGATTCCCTTTTCTCAATATAGTCTTGAATTGCACATAAATTTGATGGGAGATCTTCATATATAACCTGAAAGAATAATGTTCTCATCTACCAGTATTTCTTGTGCAAAGTTCATAGTAACCACTTTCACAACACGTTCCAAAGATATCATCACACAGAAGTGGCCATTATCGTTTCTCAAAATCTATAACTATATCATGCTTGAAGTTCAAAGTTACCAATCATCTAATCAAATCCTAAACCAAACCCAAAGTTTAATTTGTGCATTCTAAAAAATAAGGGAAGGAAAGGTAGAAGAAACATGAGATCATCGAATCGATACTCTCACCGAACAAATTAAAAAATAAAGATCAGAAAGAAATAGAAGACTTACCATTTAAGCGTACTTATGATACATCTTGGCATCTCATTATTGGTCTCCTTCAACGTTACACCTCCACACAGAACTTCCACTCCCAGCAACCATGTCTTCACCCATTCAACACCAATTCCAATGCTCGTTTTCACATCCATATCCACCTTCAGTTTTTTGCTCGTGAACTGATCAAGAATCTTCGATCCAATTCCATAGCTCGACGTCCCCTGCCCCCTCAGCTCCTCAACTGGGTTTCAAAGAGGAATTAGGTTACTGATTTAATGATTTTGGTGCGTTCTTCATCAGTCTTTCTTTAGTCTTCAGTCGTTCTGCGTTTTGTGACTTTTGTCACTTTAGAAAGCTGAAAACGACGTCGTTTTCATTGACAGGGAAAAAAAATGACCGGGTCTCACCCGGGTTGGGCCGGGTCGACCGGGTTTGGCCGAGCTAAATCCCAAGCGGGTTTTGGCCTTCACCCGGACCGGTTTCATGCCTGGGTCGGCCGGGTCCCGAGTCGACCCGCCAGGCCGGTCCGGGTTTTAAAACTATGCTCTCAACAAGCTCTATATCAACTAATCTGCTTTCTTTAAAATGATGATACATCTTTATAGTATGTCTTGATTTGAAACACTTGAGCCAAGCTTTAAAAAAAAAAAATGGAATGATAGCATATATATATATATATATATTAGAAACTTTTGCATTCTTCATGATTAGTTCTTCAATCATTTTCAGATTTTCTTGATATTAAATGAACCACAACCTTCTCTAGCTCTAGGAATTTTATGTTTTTTTTTTTTTTGCATCTTTTTTTTTTAATATTAGCTCATAGATACTCTGATGATTTCTTGATTGTATTTGATATTGTTGCTTGAGTTATTTGCAAGTTAAACTTTTCTAACATCCACTCTTGTAATTGCTTTTAAATACAAGTTGAATTTTCTATATTCTACTCACATAATGTTTTCTGCATTTCATCCATTATTATTGATTTCTTTACACCTCTCTCACATAATGTTTTATGCATTTCATCTACTATTGATGCTTTCTTTACACCATTGAGATGAGAAGTCACTGCAATTGGTCTTTGTTTGGCTTGATATTCATGAAGTATATTAACTAAATATACATCAAATATAATTTTAATTTGTTGCAAAAATAAATAGTCTCATAATTTCTATTTAATAAGACTAATTATATTTGTGAAATTGTTTTGGTTAAACAAATACATAAAATAATAATAACTCATAATTAAATAATATTTGTATAACCACAAGACATAATACATGTATTAAGTTGAATGTCTTGGGAAAAAAACCCTTGTTAAATTACATTTTTTCATCAAGTAATGTATAAATCAATAAATAATTAATTTATCAATTAAATAATATCGTGATTATTTAATAAATTTTCAAGATACAAAAGATAATAATTTATATTTATAGAGGAATAACTACACGGGTAAGAAATCCAATAGAAAGTATAAAGTGCAGCATGTTTCAACTTTTGAATTCCAGAACGAGGACCGATATCAATGCCAAACTTCATTTGTGATTTTTATCATGTATGGCTCCATATCCATCACATGATCCTATATTAAGAACAGTTCTTGTTCATCGGCAAGCTAGCCGAGATGGCAGCCGGGTTTCGCCTTATATGGAGGCCCACAGGTGGACATGAAAAGTTGCAGCATGAAGATTGTCATCATCATCGTCAAAATTGCCAAGAAAGGATTATTTGCTTACACTCAGGACAAACACAGACACAACAGACTACTTGAAAAGAACACAACATCAAAACTACAGCTACCCCCATCAGCATTCCCAGAGACAAACACACAAGAAACAACTGTATCTGCAACTACAACTTGACCAAACTCACTTCCCACAGACTAAAACTAAAGAGCTGCAAGACAAATAGCACTTTGCAATTTCTGTATCTGTGGTGAAGAGTGAAACTAACCATTGCTGTTGCATTTTGCACTCAGAGCTGCACTTGTCTATCAAAAATCCAGCTGAAAGGAATGATGGGTCCTTGCTTGGCCCTCCCTTGAGCTCTTTCTTCCAGCTTTCTAATTCTTGGAGGTAACCCGCAGACATAGTGCTGAGCTTTTTTGCCCTCAGCAGAAAGTCCAGTCAATTTCTCCACCTTCCACCTGCCCACCAAGAATTCCAATATATCGGCATAGTCCTTAGCGGTGTAGACTCCAAGACGCTGTGCAACGGCTGAAAAGTGCTCAAAAAGGTTATCATCACTGCCATCATACATCAAGTGTGCAGGCATAGCAATTTTCTTCCTCATCATGTCAGCAAAGGCCAGAACAGTTGCATCAGGATCAATCTCGAAGAGCTTTTCCACTATCTTTGTGTAGGCAGTCTCATGGCGCTTTTCGTCTGCAGCTATTATACCACATATCTGAGCCAATTTCATGTCTCCATGCTCCTTGGCATGTCTAGCAGTGTTCCCATGGGAGATGAAGGTTGCCCTCTCTTGGAAAGAAGTGTATATGAACCCCAGGTAGGGACTATTTTCTGTCCGTGGATCCTATGAAAAGATACAAGAAAAGAAAATCAAATTAGAAAAGGGCACCTTCCAGACTAAATTGTCAGGTGATCTACTCCATGGATCTATATTATTAACTCCTATAAAGGTATCTTGTTTCTTCTGTGAGCATGCATCTGAATATAAGAAAATTTACGACAAGGATCTCACCATTCCTGACCCAATTAAATATTGAATTGTCTTCTCAATTTGCCTCATGTCCACTCGCCCAGAGAGATAGAGATACTTGTTAAGAAGGTCACCATGCCTATTCTCTTCAGCTGTCCATGCCCTTGTCCAAATTGCCCATGGTGAAAGGCTAGCACCTGTTTCATCACGAACTCCATCCAAGGTATTCAGCATTGTTTGATAAGTTGGAAGAGCTTCTTCTGTGACCATGTCTCCAACCAAAACAACAAAGTAATCATCTGGAAGCTCCTTTGCCCTCTCCCTGAGTTCCCTGACTTGTTCTTCAAATCCATCAGAGGCAGGATCAGGCAGAAAATCTTGTGGTTGCCAACATTTCTCAACTGGCTTCAGATGAACCAAGATGTTCTGCTCAGCCCAATCCTCCAAAGATTTGAAGATTTCAATCTTTTGGGGTGGCATAGAATGTGTGACTTGTACATGCACCTCCCTAGGGGGCATAAAAGGCTTCTTGACACTCTCAACCTCCCTGCATTGAGTAGAAAGATTCAGGATTGTGTGCTTAATGTATAAATTGGATTTGTCTCAGGGATTAGGCACAGCTTAATGCTTCTACACGGTGACACAATAGCATAATAGGTGCCAATATTTAATTAGTGACTGTTCCTGCATGGCCTGTTGTATAAGATGCATTGAAAAAAAACACAAAGTGGAGAGATGATATACACAGAAATTAATTAGAAATTGGTTTTACTAATGTCAGGGCAGTTTGATGAAAGGTTGAGCACACGCTAAAGGTTTGTACATACAGTCTTCACTCACTTTGGCTAGAATCTCTCAGCTTTTCTGGGGCAGCAGTGGAAAGAGAGTTAAAGACAGGCTTCCCTTTCTCTCCATTTATTGAATCTAAACTTCACTAATTGTTGCTCACACACTGTTCAATCTCCCTGGCAGGTCTCTCAGCTTATCACCATAAACTCACATCTCCAGAATACGAATAAAAAAAAATAAAAGTGGATGTTCCCATTGTATAGCACTACCATCACCATAGGCCCAAAAGAAACCCATATTCTGGTTTGAAAATCAGAAACGTGGTTATGGATTTATTTATCTTGATTATATAAAAAATGATCTTCGGCCCTCATTCAATGTGTTGCACATTAACTAGCAAGTCCTCTAAGTTATAGTGTTAGCTGGTTGAGTGGAACATCAAACACAGCAGTGTAAGGCATCTTTGCTGAACAATTACTCTTCCTCCTTCTAAAGGTGGCCAATTGAAGATTGTTTATTTTAGGAGCAAACAAGAACCCAAGTACAGTTTTCATACAAAACAGACTTTGCAAATGCCACAATCTATTATCAAGCCAAATGCCAGTATCACAACAACCACAGCAGAAAACAAGGGATAGTGGGAATCAAACATCTTGTCAAATGATCTCATATGAATTCCACCTCAAAACGAAGAGCAACCCATGGATTCCACCTCAAAAAGAAGAGCAACGTATAAAATAACATGCGACAAGAACACAAACAAGCAGCTAGCTTGCAGCTACCAAAAGCAAGAAAGTGGAAACGAATAGGGAGACGAGCTGTAGTGAAAAGAGTTATTGGTTCTTATCAACATGACATACAGCTACAAGTTAGATAATAGCCAATGCTCTCACCTATGGAACCAATGCAAGGGCTAAACATTTGGGATATCAAACTAGGTTCAACAACTTAAATACCCACTTGAAATAAACCAAAAAACAATATCTGCCTCATAAAGATGTCTGAAAATATAATTATACTATATAGATCACCTAGTAGAAAAAACAGATAATAAATAAAAAATTAGCATCCAATGCAAAAATCATAAAATTTAAAAGAAAACTGCTGAAGATCCTGAAAGATTAAAAATGAAGTTCGAGTTCACCAAACCCCTCAAGTGAGAGAAATATTTCTGCACCGCCTAAAGAACATGGCAAAGAGCTACTTGAAGAAAAGTCAAAGATTCACAACCTGTCAACCAGTGCAATAAAGGAATCTTTCTACTTAGCCACCCATTTTAAAGACTTCCACCAACTTGAATGTCCTTTTTAGATGTAGATTCAACAACATTTAAAGAAAAACAATGAACATGACAAACAGAAAACGTACTACAGAAATTACATCTATCAGCCTAAAAATGTTATCATCGTGTTTGAATTGAAGCACACGTAAAATTGTGCTACATAGATCACTCTACATATGTATGAATCTAATAGAACTGGCAGCAGGAACAGAAAACAATGACCGCAGAAAAAGAATAATTTTCAAAGCATATAACAGCAGGAGAACCAGAATTACAAAACACCCCAGGTCACCTCTGGTAATGAACTGTCATAGTAATGTAAAGGACACGAATCATTCAATAAACTAATAAATGCAGACAAAACCACCACAACAGAGTAAACATGAGCAAGCAACAAGTGCACAAGCATGCAGCAATCATATGCAACATAGATTGTAACGATGAATCAATCAAAATATTAAAACCAAATTGATAAACTTTCAGCCAGGTTTTTTATCCAATGATCATTGAAAGTTTAAAGTTTTTGTCTCAAAACACGTGCACAAACAAGCACCCATATATGATACATCCAAGCATCTTACTTCATCCATCTCTAAAATTAAACACCAAAAGCTTCAATGACACCGACAAAAATATAAAAATCTTTGACATAAAATAAATGCTTCTTTTAATAGAAGAGAATCAATGCAAATGCTAACCTGGAATTCTAGAAACAAAGATATGGACAATATAACAAATATCTTAACCACCCCGTCACCGTCTAGCCAGAGAAGACGACCAGAAAAAAAAAGGTGCTAGCATTAAAACCACGGGCTATAAAGAAAACCACCAAACCAAAGAGAAACATCCCAACCACCTATATGAATCAAGAGAAATAATAATAACTAATAAAGGAATTTCAATAGCATATGCCTTTAATGGCTCTAGTCATCATAAACCAGAAAACGTTCGTAGAATCTTATGAAACCTGATTTCACAGACGGAAAAAAATTGACCCCCCCTGCATTAATTCTCCTCTCTTAGTTGGTTTTTTCATAGCATGCTAAAAACTCGAATGAATCAACATAATAAATGTCTTGCCATTTTAAATCCCAATAAAAAGAACTTTCTTACAAAAAAAAAAACGAAAAGCATAGAATCATAATTTTTTATGCTATAAAAACAATAGAAACACCACTCCAACAAGTTTTTTTTTTAAAAAAAAAATACTTCGATGTTAAAAAAATAGACTATAAATACGAGAATGTTCAGTTGGACAATGTACAAACTTGAATTAAACTCTCAAAATATAAAAACCTACATAAAACAAATGTGAATACTTACTCGAAACAAAAAGGCACATCTCTGTGAATTCAAGTTATAGAAGCTAAATTTGAAGGGGACAACAATTAGAAGATGAATATAAAGAGCATCGCAGGCAAAGAACAAAACCCATCTAGAACAGACCTGAAGCAACTTTCATTCAAATCAAATCAGGGCAAAACAACACATCACCACAGGCAAAGAACAAAAGCAAGGTCCATGATTATTGAAAAAGTGTTGAAGCTTTCAAATTTGATACCCAAAAATAGAAAAAAGTGTTTGAAGGCATAGAAGAGAGAGAAAATGTGTTTGAAGGCATAAACAACAAGATCACAAAACCACACACGAATAAGTAATGAACACAGAAGCCAAATTAAAGTGAGGAAACAAAAACCCAGATCCAAAATCAGCTGAAAATCTTAAAAAACATGCACAGACCCATGCTTTATAGGCAAAAACAAAATGGGCATTGAAGAGAAAATGAAACAGGGAAAGAAACCAACTCACTTGGTGCGAGAATTCAGGGTATATGCCATGCAAATCTTAGGAGATCTGAAGCTAGCCATTGGTGGAAGAGAAAACACAGGTAAATTTTGAGATTGAAAGACAAAAGGATTGAGCTTGAGAGCCATTGCTTGCTGATTTGTTTCTGTCCAAGGCTCAGTTTCCTCCACAAAGAAAAAGGAAATTTTTTAAAGGAGAGAAATAGAGCAGGGGAGAAAACAGTGTAGTAGTACTCAAGTGCCTTATTTATATCAATAAATATATATAAAATTACTTGTATTTTAACACAATTACGTTTTTGCCCCACCATTTACTTCTCTCTACTTGCTTGTTAGGAGATCTTCAGGGCAATACTTTATTTTATTTTTTGGTAGAATTGAAGCAAGGAAAAATATATTTTTTTAATTCGAATGTATTATTTTTTATATGGAGAGTATTTTTAATATTTTAAATTTGTACTCTCAAAAAAAAAAAAAAAAAAACATCCACGTTTGGATCGACGATCCACCACCCATCTTAATATTTGAAATGGGAAATTAGCCAATGGGATGGTAAAATCAAGTGCTGTATTTTTTTTTTATTAATTAGCAATAATATATCATCAAGTTGATGGCAAAAGCATGCGCTAGCTGTGTTTGTATTTAAGCCTAAACTACAATGATTTATCAGTGACCTAATGCATTGCAGGTTGATATTAGGGTTTCTGACAATAGCTAAGTTTGAACTACAAGCAATAATTCAAGGCTTAATTAATATATGCTTGGGTAATACATTCCTGAGGGCGAAAGTTTGTCAAATCAAGTATATGATCATACCCTAGTCAACATATATATATATATATATATATATATATATGTGGTATAATATCTTTTTGTGTAAATGATGTGACACGATAAGCATGAGGTGTGTTTCAAGAGATATTTGGACATGTTTGCAAGTTTTGATCATGTTGTGTAGAATCTTGTTGGATTTGCTTTCGGTATAATAAAAGATTCAATAAATGTATTGATTAGTGTAAGTTTTAAAGAGTTTGTTTGGTAATTCAATAGTTATATACTTGGTCTATTGATTAGCGATATGTTACGGGCCGAACTATTTAAAATATATATAAAAATAAAAACTAAGAGCGCGGGGATTTTCTTGTGGTGATATTAAACTTGAACAAGAAAATAAATTTTGAAATCTTTTGACTTTGATTTTTGTCTAACACGAGTTTCTAATCAAATTATATAAGAGTTAACTCTATGTGAATTTGTTTATCCAGGGGATGTTTGGAATTATGGTAATGACTGTGTTTTTAAAGTGTTTTTTTCACTTGAAAATACATCAAAGTAATATTTTTTTTTATTTAAAAAAAAATAATTTTGGCATCAACATATTAAAACGATCTAAAAATACAAAAAACATTTTTAAAACATTAAAACAAATAGACTCTTAATAGGTTCAAATGATGGATTGCCGGTTTTTATTCTGAAAAACTAGTATTGAACGATGAAATCTATATATAAAAGAAAAATAGAAAATACAATATGATGTCAAGTTGAATCAACTTTTCAAATTCATAACCCGAGTTATTAGACTGGAAATATCTTATATGAAAAAACAATAAAACTCAACCCTCAGCATTTGAAAAATGAATTATCATTGTTGTTACTATTATTATTGTTGTTGTTGTTGTTGTTACTACTATTATTGTTGTTGGTGATAGTGATGGTACTGTTGCTGCTGCTGCTGATACCATTATTACTATTACCATTAATAATATCAACGCTGTTATCATTATTGTTGTTATTATTGTTTCCATTATCATTAACATTATTATTAATATTATTTATATTATTATCGCTATTACTATTATAATAAACTATTATCATTATCATTATTAATTATATTATTAGTAATATTGTTAGTATTATTGTCATTGTCATTATCATTATTATCATTATCATTGTTTGTTGTTGTTGTTGTTGTAATTATCAATATTATAAATATTAGCAATATCAATATCATTATTACTACTACTACTATTATAACAAAAACTATAAACTTGATTTGAAAGTAAAAACTATAAACTTGATTTGAAATATAAAATTATAAATTATAAAAATTGATAAAAAGCAAGAAAACAAATAAGAAATTAAAAGAAAAATGATCACACAAAAATTAATATTATTATTGAAAAAAATCATAAATATGATTTGAAGGATAAAATTAAAAACTATATATAAAAAACTTTGATAAAAAAGCCAGGAAATCTACCATTTCACCCCTAAAAAAAACATCAATTTGGGAGTCTTTTTAATTACAAAATCATTATTTTACTATTACAATCCATAATATACAAAGACATACATATGTTTTAGCTTGTAATCTTTAACTTATAGGAACTTATATGAATGGCGCATCCTAGTGATATGTCTGGAATTCTTTGAATTGAATTCAATTTGTTTTAAATATATGACTTGAGATTATTAACATTATAATTGAATTTAATTGTAATAGAAAATTAGTTTTAAAATTATAGTTTAGTTTGTGCAAGTTTGTATATGACAAAAAGGTCATAAATTTGAATTTTAAAATTTATTTTTGTTTTATAATTAGAATTAATTAATTTAAATTCAAATAATGTTTTTTTTTTTTGAGAAAGGGTGTCGAAAAATAATATAAACTATTATTTGAAACCCTATTAAAAATTGTTTTTTCTTGGTTACAAAAATTATTAGTTTTTAAATTTTAACCATGTCACTCATGGATGGGTCTTCAATCTTGCTAGACAGAAAGAATATTAAAATCTCGATTTCACTAAAAAATAAATTAATCAAAGGTGTTGACGACAATGATTCAATCAAGACTGAAAATCACAGGCTCACATTACACGGATTATCAATATTTAATTAATTATTTCATAAAGAGTAAAAAGGAGGGAACAGAACATATATATATATATATATATATATATATATATATATATATTAATGGATAAGAATCAAATCTACGGGATTTCCTAAAACCCATCTCAATAAAATAAAATTAGAGGTTTTGCTTAGTTTCAAGTTCGAGTTAGTTATTGGTATAATGATTATTTAAAACTTACATAATTTTTAATTTTAAAATTTACAATACAATCTATTCTAAACATTCATATTAATTCAAAATAATAAAATAAAGACTCTTTCTATAATAGAATCCCAAATCATTCATGTATGATGATGTAATATGAGGTTAAGATTCGGGACAAAATGGTAAAAGGGAAGAAAATGACAAAACAACAAACAAATATATCCCCACTGTCAGTGTAGTGCCTAACTTCTACTTTTTTTATTTTATTTTAAAAGTACATTTTATTTGAAAAAATATTAAATATATATATTTTTTATTTTTTAAAATATTTTTTATGTATTAATATAAAAAAATCTAAAAATAACTAATTATCCTGCATCGTGAGTTGTTTGTATGGCCTTCACCTTCAGTTGGAGGGTTTTTTAGTTTTTTTTTTAATGTTTTTAATGTTTTAATATAAAAAAATATTATTTTAATATAAAGTTAACTTTTAATTATAAAATTCCAATCAATAAATTTGAGTACTTGATCAAATAGCAACCTTCGCTATCAAAATCAAGTCTCAAATCAAGATATAAAAAGAAATCTTATATATACACGCACACCAAACATGACTATGTAAAAATATAATTATAGTTATTTTTTAAAGTATTTTTAATATTAAAATATATTAAAATGATATTTTTTTTATTTTTAAAAAATTATTTTTAAAATTAACAAATTAAACTATCCAAAACATACACAAAAAATTAATTTTTTATATAAAAAAATTACTAAATGCGGGTTGGCTTACTTTTTTAAACGCAGCAATACCTTAAATATTGTCATATATATATATATATATATATCATACAACTTTATACCAAATATGCATGATTTGTGTTGTTTTTATGGTTTCTTCCACAATCCACTAGAGAGCCCAGACGACCTCTTCTTCTTCTTTCTTTTTGTGTGTCAAGCTGTCTTTTTGTTTTCTTGCACCTGTCCACCTCTCGATTCCCAATCACACGATGTTTCAAAATTTGTTCATTTTATGCTTTTTCAAAAATAACCCCCGTGAAATATTTTTTATTCATTTTTTACAATCACAGAAAATCAATCAATTAAATTTATTTCTTATTCAGTTTATATCATATAGAATTAATTATTTAAAAGAATTAACTCTGAATCTTTCAATTCAATTAATTAGATTTCAGATTTGATCCTAGAGATTACCAGTTTAATCCTTATAAATTTCAGAACTACAAGAATATTTATATGGTTGTTAACTTCAAAACTAATAGGAAATAAACGTAATCTAACTTGAACATCTACATTAATTAAAAAAAAATACAAGATAGTTTATTTTTCTTCTTTTAAAAAGGGCTGATTTTATTTTCTTTTAATTCTTAGTGTTGAAGGGAATATATATATATATATATATATATATATATATATATATATATATTAATGTGAGGTTGATTTAATTTTATTCCAGATAAATAATATAATCATGGAGTTATTTTTATTTTTTTAATAATTTTATTGCAGATGAATAATTTATTTAGCAGGGAGACTTTTTGTAGAGAACAAAATCGTGGAGCCGTGAAATTTGGTTAGGGGGCGCCCACGATAATAAGCAGCTGCCCCTGTTAAGTACAAACAGCTTAGAGATGTGTCGGCGCACCCATCACACTCTGTGATTAGATAGAAAGTCAATTAATTTTTGTCCTCTTTTAATCACTCGTTGAAATAGAAATAATACATCATGGTTGATTATATTTTTAGGTTAAAATCTATGTTATGGTTGAAAAAACCTCACACGAATGTTCAGTCTGGGCAAGGTAGGTTTGATCAATATTTTAATTTAAAAAAAAAAATCAATGAATCAAGTCTCGAGTTTCTATCAAATTAGGTTTTGGTCCTAGTGAACACAAGACAAGGTTAATAATTTTTTTCCTTTTATATTTTCTGATCAATTAATAATTTAGATATGTCATATTTATTGTTTAAAAATGATAAATAACTTAATTTTTTTTTTAAAAAAATCAATGAATCGAGGTTTGAGTTTTTACCAAATTAGGTTTTGGTCCTCGTCGACACAAGACAAAGTTGATCGATTTTTTTTTCTTCTAATTAATAATAATTTAGATGTGTTACACTTACTGTTTAAAGATGATAAATAACTTGTTATTTTTATAGTAATAAATATGATTTATTTAATTTATCAACAATGATTTATTTTTTAATATTATTGGATTCTTTTTGTCTAAATATTTTTAATGGTGACATGATATCTTAATCAAAGTTCTGATATATTTTTTTATATATTATGCTTTTCCATCACCCATATTTTTTATTTACCATGCAAATCTTTTTAAAAAAATCCATTTGAAGCCATTGGCTTTAACTTTAATAATGTCTTTTATATGTATGTATGTGTGTATATTTAATGTTTTTGGAAAGCTATGGCCTATATCTAACTGCTAGTCTAAATTTAATCGTGCAATAAATTTGCTTCTGATCCATCATTAAATAGCTAACAAAAAGTTGGTGGCAATTAAGATAACATTCAGATTGTGTCGTTTTATGTTTGTCTATTTATTTTTATTTTTTAAATTATTTTTATACTCATAAATGAAGCCATTCATATAGATTTTATTGTTGCGGTTTTAAAAAAATATAGATAAATTATAATTTTTTAAATTAATATCCAAGAAAGAGTGAGATCCATACCAAACCATATAATTGTTTTATCAACTCAACTTGATTGAATTTGTATTGGGATAAAATGGAGCTACAACCATAGTATAAAAAAGATCCTAAATAAATAAAAATATAAAAAAAGAATTTAATTATTATTTCGAGGCAATATCTTCTATGGTTTAGAATATAAAAATTTACTTTAAAACTATGACACGAATACAGCATTAAGGCAGCATTAAAAGCCGGTCTTAATATTAATATTATTTTTATATTTATATGAGTGTTTCAATTAATTTTCAGACACATATGGACTAATTTTACGAATCTAAAATAAAATATTATGCCTTTTTTAACTTACAGAGTTCATACTTTGAAACTAACGCCCATAAAAACTAATGAAATATCTTTAGAGATTTGTTTTTTAAGTTCATCGAAGGATACGAAGAATCCCTTGACATCTATGATCTAAGATATTGTTTAGAAAAGTGATGTAAATTGTATTTTTTAAAAAATTTATTATTATTTTTGATAAAATTTAATATAATTTGTATATTTTAGATCGTTTTGATGTGTTAATATTAAAAATAATTTTTTTTTTTAAAAAAATCATCAATATATATTTCAGTATAAAAAATTATTTTAAAAACAACCATTATTACACTACGAGACATATTCTAACCAGAAAAAAAACCAAGCAAAGAGCAAAACGGGAGGGTAGGCGGCAGAGATACTGGCTCCGTAGCCTCCATCGTCTTCCTGCTTGGGGCCTTTTCACTTTTCTACTCTCTCCCCAAGTTTTCTCCCTCTGGATTTAACCCACAGATGATGAATATCCTGAGCTTCTCATCCCTTTGCTCGAGGGTCCAGTCAAGTTCTCCACATCCATGGAGCCACCGTCGGCAAGTTCCCAGTCCCATGTTCTTACCGCCGGGATACACTACAGACCACCCCCCAATACTCTAAAAATGTGTGAAAAATGTGATCGGTGCAAAAGTCAAGGTGCCAAAAGTCTAGGCAAGGTACCAAAAGTCCAGTAAAGCTGCAAAGGCAGCCTATTTTGTGATCGTTTCGCACTGAATTTGAGACTAGATTGAACGCAAGAAGTCATAGCCATCTTAAGACTGCTAATGAAAATGGAAAAAGCGAGCACTATAAAAAAAAAAAAAATAGGAATGGTAATGGTAGTAAAAATTTAAATATTTATATTTTATAATTTCACATAATTAAATTTTATTTGTTGAATTTTGGATGTTGTAAGATATAATTATTTGTTGGATTTTGGATATTTTATTATTCATATATATTTTGTATTATTTGTATATATTGTTGTTTTTTAAAGAATTTTATATATTATATTAAAAATATATTTTTTATTTTTATAAATTATTTTTCACACCTGCCTATCAAAACCAATCAATATACCTAATCATTATACTCTTTGAAAATTGATGTAAAAAAAGGGAAGGGTAAAAATGATGGTGTTAGGATATGAAGCCAGAAAGAGGTGGCCGACACTTCTTGTGAACAAATAGGGTGTGGGAGTTCGTGAGTGTTGAAAATCATATCAGTATTTTTTTTTAAAAAAAATTGATTTTTATTTTATATTTTAAATAATTTTAATACATTTAAATAATTTTTAAAAAATAAAAATATATTATTTTAACATAAAAAACAACGTTTAAAACACAGCCATTTCTAGCAGCCAAACTGTATTTTCCTAGTCAGGAATTCAGGGTTCCTTCTCTTTTAGAAGGAATGATTTTCCCTCTTCACGAAAAACAACACGACATATACTACTTGCCATCAAGAAAAGACAAAATGTTTAAAGCAATCCAAAAAATGTCATGGTATTTTTTTTTTCTTTAAAGCAAACCCTGTTACATTCAAACCATCATCTCCTACTTGTATCTTTATTATGTTTACATCAGCATTTTGTAGCTTGATATCACCATACACTCAATCAAATAACACGAAAGATATGGAGGAAACAAGGTGTTAAGAAGATGAGGGGGGAAAAATCACACATATCGGTTAAATGGCCTTCGTCCAACCGTAGCAGGCATCGAGACGGTTGAATCCACACTCAAATCTCCTATGGATTGAAGGGACTGATGCTTATCTAAACCCCTTTGAGAGCTTGAATCCTTGCTGGTGAAGAAGGCGCCTTTGTTCCACTTGAAAGATCCAATACCTTGTGTAAGAGGGAACGAGAGTCTCCTCTTCTCACTGTTTGGGGTCCCTGGAAACCTCTCTTTGGGATTACTATAAGCTCTTGTTTTTGCCTTGGCTGAGGCCGTAGGAGTCATGTAGTTCGGCACTGAAAATGGCGGGCAGCTCGTGAGGCTGTCGTCATCCTTCAATGGCAAGTCGAAAGGAGAATTCCCTCCACTGGCTCTTGCTCTTGAATATCTTGACAAGCTAGGGCTGTTTGCTTGTGGAGTTCTAAGTAGAGGAGTTCGCACTGGTCTTGTCGATGCAAATGCAGTTGATTTTGAGGATCTCGGTGTGGGAGTGTCCATATTATCAAACCCTAGATGTTGTTGCTTGTGGCTACTTGATGGGGGTCTTGGGCTAGGCTTCATCTCTGAATGTGGCCTTGGCGGTGTGAGTTGAAAATTCTTCAAGGCTTGGCTTTCAGGAGGATTTGTTGGAGGTAGCTGACGTTCTAACCAGTTCCACCACCATGGAAATCCATTGGAACGGATATCCATGAGAGCTGACTGAGCAGATTTTGGAGAGGCTTTCCACAGCTGTTGGAAAACAGAAAACAAATATACTAAGATGTATTCCTTTTCTTCAAAGCATACTACGTAGCTTCATGGTAGCATCAGTCATGATAATTTCAATTAATTCCCAAGATGATCCAGGCAATAACCCACCACTACTGGATCAATGGGTAGGTGCAAGTCTTGCACAGGGTAACAACTCTGGGTCTTGAAGTTGCGTCTCCACAACTTCAAGTGTCTCCAGCTCATTGTTCTTTGACTTAAAGTTTCAGAGAACATATTGTCCTAGCTGAAATCAAGCTACTAGAATTGAGAAATGTCATCCCTGATAGCTTATCTTGCAACCCTTCTATGATTTGCTTCTCATGCAATTGGGTTATATTCTTTATAACAAACAATCTTCAAAACTACATAATTACAGTGCTACAATGAGATCTAGCAATCTAAACTCAACAGTAAATGTTCAATTAATTTCCTAAATAGTATGTTAAAGCAAAATTGAAATATGATTGTAACCAAAAGAAAAAAAGAAAAGAAACGAAGAAAATGAGCTACGAAGTTTTGGAGGTAAAAGAGCCATTTAGTGCAAATACCTGGTGGGAATATGAATAAGCCATGGCCCTTTCTCTCTTGACGACTGCCTCCACCTTTCTCTGCAACCTTGCGTCAATTTCCTCCTTCGTCAGAATGCTGTCGTCCCAGTCTTCACTATTACCTGCCTCAGGCTATACCAATACCCCCAGTTATTACTGAACAGACACAGAAGCAAATATAATGCTGTCTTTATTTAGACAACAACAACAACAACAATAATAAAATCACTCTTTCATTAACAAGTTAAAGACATACTTCAGCATTACTTCCAATTGACAACCTAGTGGCTAAGATTTGTGATTTCTATGTGGAGTTTGAGGTTCAAATCCTGGGAGGGGTGGGGGGGAGGCCTAGCCTCCATTGTGTAGCCCAAAGGCTGTTGAACCTCCATTGCATTCGAATACAGGATGTACTTAAACATTGCTCTGAGTGAGAAGTGCTGAGATCTTTCCTCTAAAAGAGCCAGGCATTGATCAGAGGGATAATACCCAACATGTTCCATGGCCTAAAGAAAAAGGCAGAGTTTCTTTTGGTTACCTATTACCAACAAACAGGACACCAAGACATATTGCTTCAAGTATAAGACAGACCAAAACCATGCATCTGAAATTGGAGGCCAAACCTAACTTGCAGGTTTTAGGTGAGATACTTATTTTTAACCCACGCCAATTTATACTGATTAACACATTGATCTAGGTTCTCAGACATATAGCTCCTTAATGGAATGGAAAGAAACATAACCATGAGTCAAAAAACTGGACTTACCGACTGGCCCCATTTGCCCAAGGTACCATCCACTTCTTTATCATTTTTGTTTTGAGCTTGATGTCGTGCTTGGTTTTCTAACATTTGGATCCTCCGTGACTGAATCTGAGACTGGACCCGAACCAAGAGCTGCATGTATTTCATTGCATTCATTGTCTGCCGCTTCACATTCTGTCCTCTTATCACTCCTTGAAGCCTCACAAGACCCTTCAAAGCTCTGAAGCTCCTCCTTGCCTTCATGACAAGTACCACATAGTATCAGTTTGACAATACTCCAAAATGAATGAGGCGTGCAAGAATGCTATAGGATTGCCTATAATGTTAAATTTGGGATATTTAAAAGCAGAGGCACCCGCAATCATCAGCCAGAAAAATAGCAAAAGATATGGCACAAAAGCAGCAAAAGATAAATTGCAAGATTCTGGGTAAAAATCCCATTCCGGCAGTCATTTATGTGTGTGTATGATTACTTGTATAGATCAACTTCCCAAATGAAGTCTTAAAATGAGGAATTCTATAGAGCCACAAATATCAACAGCAGATATTTTTGCTTTTCAGCACGCATGATAGCCAGATTTCTTGTTATTTTTCTTGATCAAGTTTTCCGTATTATGCAAGCTACAAGTGAGAAGAGGATCTTACAACATAGCCTCTATAGGCTGCTTGGATCTTGGTTGCTGAAGCATGATGGTTTCTTAGAGTTGGTTCTGGTCTGTAATATATCTCCTTATGGCGTTGAGCATTCCTAGGAGAAGCTGCTCTAGGGGAAGCAACCCTTGGAGATGCAGCTCTAGGGGAAGCAGCTCTTGGAGAGGTGACTCTTTGAGAAGCAACCCTCGGAGAAGCAGATCTTGGAGGCACAAAGGGTGGTGTAGTCGGTTGCTCAGAAGGTGTGGGAGGCCTGAAAATTAATTTATGCTCTCTTTCAGCCTCATCCAAAATTTTCTCGATACTACTTGGTTCTCTAAACAGGGGAATGAATGAAGTGGTCTCTCCATGTCTTAGTTTTCCACGACCCTTCTTCTTCTTTTCTTTGGCGCTTCTCTTATCTGATTCCTGCAAGGTAATTAGCAGAAAAGAGGATGGGTTTTCAATCGTGCAAGCACTTTGCAAGTAAATACTGTGCATGAAGAAGCAAAGAATGTTATCATTTTCAATCCAAATAAAAACTAAATGTGAAATGGGCAAGAAAATCTAAAATACCAAGCATGAACAACAAACATTAAATGTCATGAAACAGGTTACATAATTTTTTCTCTTCCTATACAATGAAGACATGTAAAAGGCCATGAGTGAGTAAAAAATGAAAAGCCTGGTACACGTTCTGCTTCATCAATTCAGGATGGCGCATCTTCAAAAAATGATGATAACATACATTTGGACAATTTTCATCAAAGGTTTTCAATCTTTCCAAACTCCATATAGATATGTGCATTTTATTAGCATTAAAAACAAAAACTTCAATTTAGCAAGAATCAGTTGTCTTTCAGGATATAACTTAATAGGCCATGAAGATTACAGAATTGAAGTTAAACATTTAACCATTATCATAACAATCTGAACTCATTTTCCTCCAAAGATTGAGGAAAATGATATGATAAACCAAACAAATTCTGTAAAGAACCCAACAAAATACATTTTAGGTCAGGCAAAATTCATTTTGAAAGAAGCTGATCTCAAATACAGCATCAGGAATAGCAACTTACATTAGCTAGTTTGTCCTTGGAGTTTGGTAGAAAGACCCTCTTGATTGCTGAAAACCAACTCCCTTTCTTTCCCATGTTCCTAGCATTACTGTCTCCACCCAGATGAGGAAATGAATCGCACAATTAACTGCCTGTAGCACCAAATGAATCTGCGCTTACCTGTGCATGCATGTACTAGGTTACGAATCTACGCGTATCATAGCACAATCAAAATATGGATGCGAGGAAAAACAACATTAACCAGTAAACGAAGAAATTAGGTGGAATCATTCAGATATGAAGGTTATTATTATGTAGCTGACCACACACCATTGAAAGACTACACTGCAGGAAAATACGAGTTGAAATTCTACCAGAAAAACACACGAAGATGGAATTTGAATCTTCACGACTTCTGTTTTTAACTGGTATATTAGCTAGATGGTCTTAACCAAGGAAAAACATGGTGAAAGAAACTAGATTTGAGACAGATAATTAGCAAATAGTTACAACAACTGCAATCGACTAGCTCGATGACAAAATTCCCTCAAGTTATTAGTTGAAGAATTCACATACAGACATACACTCAGACCCAGATACAGTATAAATAAGAAAAAAATACCAGGAATCTGCATGCTAGATTCAGATCATTTGTGCCAAAGAACAAAGACACCCTCCATCTTTTCATGTCACAATCAAACAAATGGATTAAGCTCCAACTCAGTTTGTCAATCAAGGGGTAAACTTAAAGAGGTCAAAGTTGGTTATATATACAAACAAACACAAATTGCCAAAGCAAAAACTATTTCTGAAAACAACCATGAAAGATAACTATTATTTTTTTAATGAATAAAAAAACTAGAGAAACAAATCCTGGATAGAACTTGATAAACTCCCCTTTTACAAGGTTGTCTGTCCAAAACCAGGTAAGAAAACAGTTAAATTCTGGAACCATCCAGGAATTAAGAGAAAGAGAGGGATTGAAGGGGTTCGAAACTAAGAGAGAATTTTTTATATATATAGTCTTAAAGAAAATTAAAACTCTTCAAGGAAACAAAATCTGACACTTGAAAGACAAAAGGGGATCCCAAGACAGATGAAGGAATTTAATAAGAATAAAATCAACTTATGATCACCAACAGTACCAATCTCTCTAAAAAGGAGAAAAATTTCACCTTTTAAACCTCTACACAGCCCTTTACATCTCCATAGAATAAACACAATTACCATGCAACAAAAAGATCACAACAGAAACATCATAATTCACACAGGCCTCAAAATTGCAGAAGCTTACATGTACAGAAGAACTCACAGAGAACATACCTTGTAATTAAAGAAGACCCAGTTTTGCAGACCTAAAAACAAAGGCTGTTTACAAACAACATCTTGGTTGATTCTTCTGTTTTCTTTTGAAATCTTTTTACATATGATATAATACACACGCAACACACTAGTGTATATATATTTCTGTAGGTTTTGCTCTTGTGTCCCTCCTTTTTCTTTCCTTTTGAGCTTCTTTGAATCAGGTTCTTGGTGCTTGCTTGTATGAATTTTCAACTTTTCTTTATCACCTTCCACCTTTTGTTGGATTTATGATTTTTTTTTTTCCTTTTGGCTAAATGATCATGATTACGAGAGAGAGAGAGAGAGAGAGAGAGAGAGAGAGAGGTGAGAGTTAACCACTTTGTCACTCAATGTGGCCAGCAACTTCAACTAACTTTACTTAAATGGGAAGACTATTTTCGACAGCAACAATCCCACAGTTTGGTTTGGTACTCTCTCTAACATTTATTTTGCTTATTCATTCAGTACTGTTTCCTTTACACATTACTATTATTTTTCATTAAAATCATATTTTTTTAAAAAAATAAAAAATATATTTAAAATAATATTATTTAAAAAATAAAAAATAAAAATTTCACTACTTGGCCAAGATTAGACTACAAGTTAAAGATGTTTCTTTTGGGTTTCAGAAATAGTTTTTAAAAAAATAAAAATAAAATTATTTTTTGTTTTCAAATCGTTTTGATTTGTTGATATTTAAACTAAATTTTAAAAAATAAAATATATTTTTTAATACATTTAAAAACAACCACTATTATAAAATTAAACGGGATTAAATATGTTGCAAACGCTATATATTAATTTATTATCCGATCAAGATATGAGGAAGATATATAGATTCTTGATAGCATGTGAATTGCTTAATGAAAAAATATCGCACTACTTACTAAAATTTAAAAATGATAATTTTATATTTTGTAACATTTTATATACGAGTTTATAAATAGATTGAAGAGAGTTGTGTAAGATATTAATTTTGTGCATAACATGTAAGTTTTGTGCATGACACACATCAATATACTTGTGTATATCATTTTGAGTTAATGAAAAATTGAAATTAATTCATATAATAATTTGTGTGGTTGTATATGTTAAGTTTTTTCTATTTATTTATTTTTCTTGTCTCATAACATGGGAGAGTATGAAAAAATCTTTTGGCGAGGAGAAATACTTAGTTATTAGGTAAATATTAGTGAATTAATAGAAAAAAAATACTAAATTGGCAGAAGGCTGGGTTATCAAATAAAAATTAAAAAATTTTAACGAGAAATTAATCTTGTAACAAAAACAATTAAAACAACATTGAGAACGAAAAGGCCATTACAAAGACAACATCAACTCAAAAAATAAATCATCTCCACACTCTCTAATAAAAAGAAAATAACATAAATATGCAACCATTAAAAAAATTGCAGCACAAAAAAAATATACAAAATGTCCTATGCATGATTATTTATTGAATTATTACAATAAATTAAAAATAAATATATGGCATTTTAAAAAATCTAAATTATGTTTTAAAAAAAAATCCATATATTATTTATAATAAAATTATGCACAGGAAAGGTATGAACTCCCACACACACGCAGGTAACTGGGCAGTAGGTGCATTTGACATGCAGTGGTGCAAAAAAGAAAAAAAAATTAAATTTTTAGACAACTCTTAACATCTTTTCTCGCCTCATATTTGGAAATGGAACAGTCAATAATCAGGTGAATTTTGTCGGGCCAAATGCCATTTAATAAGCTCTACAAGTATTATTTATTTCTAAATCATAGCATACATAGTTATCAGGACGGCACAACACTTAAGTTATGAATAAAATATTTAAAAATTAATTAATTTTATAAAGTAGTTTAACTCGACAAATTTTATGTTTATTTTTTAATAGTTAAGAGTTCAAATTCTCTTTAATCACTAGAAGCTTATATGTTTATTAACTTCAGGGTTCGAGAAATTAGTCAAAGTACACACAAGTTAATCTGGATACTCATGTTAATAAAAAGAAAATTTAATATAAGTTTTAATCGGGTTAATTGAGTATAGATTAATTTATTTAATTGATAAAGTCAAATAAAATTAATTTTAAGAAGACCCGATATAAATCTATGTTGCACATGTCAAGTTCATACATGACTTGGTCCCCCAAAATTAATTTTGGTCTTGTGAGTCTACTTTGAATTTATTCTTTGACCTAGTAATTAATGCAGTGAAATAAAGATAGATTAGAGACCCAGAATTCATCACCAAATTGCAAGTTTGGGTTCTATTTTTTTGTGTTCTTATGTTGTTCGCGTAAAGAACAAAGAAACTGATTATGATTCTAGACTTTGTACCTAGTCTTGGTCAATCTTGCTTGATGTTTGGTCTGAATTGACCCAGTTTCTTTCCAACCTTCAACATTTTATGTTCTTAGAATTGTAAAAATAAGACCATGGAATGTCATGACCATCTTTTTTTTTTTTTTTGGTAACCCGAGGTGTCCGGACCAGCTTGCGAGCACCACAACTAATCCCCGGACTCACTGAACATCCTGCAAGCTCAATGAACATGTCATGACCATCTTCCTTGGACAAGTTATTGCGAATAATTATGAATATGTATGAGCTTCAATTCATGATATAAAGTCACAAGATATACGTGACTCTTCATGAGAGTGTTAAATGTTTTTTTTTTAAAATGTTTTTATTACGATATGTATTTAAATATTTTTTAAAATTTTATTTTTGATAACGACACTTCAAAACAATTAAAAAAAATATAAAAGTAATTAAAAATCTTAAAACAGTGGTTGGAGCCCAACACCATCGTAATATAACTTATTTTGCAAGGAACGAAAATTTAGTTCAAAAAAAAAAATAAAACCGAGAACAAAAGCAAAAACCAAGAAAGGGAAGAAGAAGGTTGAACCATTCCAATCAATCTCATCAATATATATATATATATATATATATATATATATATATAGGAGCTAAGTTATTCCAAATAATTGATATAAAAATAGCAACACAAAAAAGCTATTTTACAAGTAAGGATAAAAAAATTAAATTCAGGATTAAGAAAATAGGTCCATGGAGAGACTTGAATTCCCTCCTATTATATACTAATGATCTTGCTAAATTTAAATTATCTATATTGTTTTCATAATATTGCAATGGAATACCTATAATTCTTTTGAGTCATCATGATTTATCTTCTTGATCAAGGTTGATTCACATGATTTAAATTATAATATAAAAAAAAAATCCAATTTGAGAGAGCCCATAATTATTTTTGGCACGGGGCCAGATTTTTTTTTTTCCAGAAATTTAGAAACTTTTAATCCAAGATTTCTTACACCCTCAACTCAAGTCTTTAACTATTTGTTTTAATTCAAGGAATTTTTAAATTATCATGCTATCTCCTTACCATAAATAACTTCATCAATTGAGTGATTGCAAAGCCAATAGTCATTATAGCACAAAATCTCACCAACATTATGGGAAATAAAAAAAAACACATATAACATAGTCATGGTTATTAAACTCTTTTCATAAATTGACTAATTAACTTAACGACTTGAGTTAAATTTTTTTTAATAAACATTAATTTAATTAAACTTAAATAACTTGATTGGCCAACTTGTTGATTAGAGTAAACTTGAATAAAACTTGATTAGGTTAAAATTCAAAAAAATCAAAATAATATCCATTCACGAGTTGACTTGTTAACCTTTATTTGAGATTTGGGTCAATTTAATAATTTGATTGATCAATTCATAACCCGGTTGATTCAAGTAAATTTAAATAAAATATAATGGGATTAAAATTTAAAAAATTCAAAACAACATGCACCCACGAGTTGACCTAGGTAACTGTAAGCATAATGACTGCATGCAATTTTTTTTCTTTTTCTTGTATGCATTATTCGGCTAAATCTTGGGGTAGGGCGTGCAAAAAATGCGATGATGGCTAAAGGAATGGGCTAAAAGAGACCCTTAAACAGACGACTACCCCACAAGAGGATGATTTCTTGATTTTTAAAGAGCTCAAGAGCGTGTCTTTTACCCTCAATGTGTTGCCGTAGGGCTATCAGTGATGGGCAACAGCCCAACAAAGGCCAGGGCAATGAAAGGTACCCCTTAATATATGGCAGCATGGTCCCTACGCCTGGAGGACCTCTTTCTTGGACAAGGATAGTGGGCCCGATGACAATGATATAGTATCCATGTGATGCCAGCCACTGGATCAGAATACCATTTTGCCAGATGCCGAGCATGATTGTGGTTTTGCAATCAATGCTATACAAGGCCGTTGGGAACACGGTTTATTTTATTTATTTTTAATTTGATTTTTTTATTTAAAATTAATTTTTTTATATTATTTTGATATCTTAATATCAAAAATAATTTTTTAAAAATATTATTTTAATATATTTATTAATGAAAAGCTCTTTAAACCCAAAACAACTACTATGTTTTCAAACACATCACATATCTCTATTTGGTAGTGCGGTCCAAATATAATTTTATAGATATCAAAAATATTTTTTTATATTTTCAAATTATTTTAATATACTAATTAAAAAAACATATTTTAATATATTTCTACAAAAATTTAAAAAATAATCACCATCAAACATTACATCAAAGGTATAAAAAAATATTTGGAAACCGTGATTGTACCCTTCTTAAAACTTATTTTTTATATTAAAAATTATTTTTTTATAAGTCTTGAATTATTTTGATGTGTTGATTTTAAAAATAATTTTTTAAAAAAATATTTTAATATAAAAAATATTTTTAAAAAATAATCATAATTATACTTTTATCGTCATCCTCGTGTTTGTTGTGTTCACTTATTGCTGTGCCAGTATCACACCCTGTCTTTTCACGTGAGAGATGGGGGAATGATGGTATTTGTAAGATACATGGGACATAGATGGTGTTATATTTATATATATATATATATATATATATATATATATATATATATATATAAAAGGTAAAAAAAGCTTAAAATTTGTGTGTGTCGTAGCAATATGCACACGAATCTGAGAATGAATCTAAAGACATAACATCGGATGCCTTATAGATTTTAGGAGGGATGTCTTTCCGATGACTTGAGATTTTTGACAGAGTTGGTGTCTTCTTTATACTTCTTTCCTCACCAAGATCGGAAGAATCCAAGAACAAGAATTTAAAGGTCCTTTTCAGATTATTTAAAAAAAAAAAATGGAATCTCCTAATATGTTTCCAAAAGCCTGTGTTATTTGTCGAATTAATTGTAGTATGACGTAAGATCCACTCATACATGGATGGACCACTTATCATATATATATATATATATATATATATATATATATATATATATATCCCACCAAAATAAACAATAAAGAGAGAATATGTTATTGAAGGTAGATCATTTACTGGACTTAATGCCCCATAAAAGATGCATTTGAAAGTATATTTATGATTACTTATTTTTTACTTGAAAATATGTTAAAATAATATTTTTAACATCAATATATCATAATAATACGAAAACATTACATTTTTTCATTTCTTCCCTTAAGCTTTTCACTGGTCCAATTAATGGCAATGTATATATATATATATATATATATATATATATAAACAAATGGCAGAAAAAACTCCTAATATATTAAAATCAAAACATTTTGCACTTTAGAATGTTCTAATGTCTCAGCCAAGAAGACAAATATAAGGCCACTTTAGAAGGGTGATGTTTGGTGACCCATAAAGTTGAAGAAGGTGGGCTAACATACAGCTACTTGCTGCTGCTGAAACATTCAAAATGCCCCCTTAATCATATCTCATCAACTTGTATTCATCTTTTTATTTATTTATTTATTTATTATCAATATATAATTGTCGTGTTTTTTTTTATAATTCTTTAATCTTGATTTTTAATGGTTTATGATCAAATCATGAATCAATTCATTAAATTAATTAAATTTAATCGGATTAATATTAAAATAAATTTAAATCAAAATTTAATACAAATTAAACTCTAAATCATGAGCTTGTTAAGTTCAACAACTAAACTAAATCAATTTTAATGACTATATATATATAAATTAATTGGTTTGATAGCGTAAATAACTTTTGTGGATGCGTGAAATTAGTGTATTAAATTGAAGTAGTCCCCAAGAACGTAGTGTGGTAATGACAAAGGATTTGAGATCTGCATAGCAGGTCTCGAGTTAAGTTAGGACGTACACCTCTTGTGAGAGTCTAGGAATAGCTGGGGTTTTACTCACTTACCTGGACCCATAAAAGTGTGCTTTTTAAACGGTGAAGTTTCCTTGATATATATATAATTAAAAATATATATATATATATATATATTAAATTGAAGCATGATCTAATAAACTTGAGGGTACTTACAGAATGCTAAATTCAAATGGCTAGGTCATGAACAATCATGAAGATCCTTTCAATTTAATTGGCAAAAAGGTCGAACAGAACAGGTCATACTTGTTGGCATCTAGGGTTCTTCTTCTTTCAATTAAGAGGTAAATTATCAAGTAGGGAATACACAATTTTTTTTGGGAATTTGTGTTTGTACCGTTTCTCATGAGTAAAGGACACACAAAAAAAACTAATAATTAAGGTGTTGTTTATGGATTTCATTTTTTATCTTCGTGCTTCTTAAAACATGAAAAAAAAATAATGGTTTGAAAATTTTCATTGATAAAAAAAAAAAAAAAAACCAATAATTAGGGTGTGTTTGTATTGCACTTGCTTTTGTATTTACGGTTTTAAAAACATAATAAAATATTTGATAACGGTAAAAACTATATTTTATATTGTGAGATTTACTTAAAAATTAAGTATAAAAACTAGTTTTTATAAAAGAAGTTTTTACGTGTTTTTTTAACTGTGTTTTTAAAGTATTTGTTTAGTTTTAAAAAATTTTTTTGATACCTTTTATTGTTTATTGTTTTTTTTTTTTCTTAAAAAAATGATTTGTAAGAACAAAAAGGAAAAGGAATAATATTTCAGCACAATCACCACAAACATTGAGCACCATAAATAAATAACCTTTTCTCTTCTTGTTTTTTTTTTTTTCTTTTTTTTTTTTTCAGTCTCTTGAGGATAATATGATATCAAGCATATATCCCTCAATATGCATTGAAAATGATCTGCTGTAGTGCTGTTCCCATCACCATATATCGTACGTAAACAGGCAGAAGACACAACAATCCTTTCTCTGTATCTTTGATCTCTACAACTCAACAAGTCTCCATGACGTTCCAAAGGTCCATTGATCCTCGACAATTTATGTCGTATTTGTTTCAATTGTTTTGTACTTTGGACCCCAAAAAGATGTGTTTTGGATACAATGTTGCCTCGTGTCTCTGTCGAATTATCTGTTAACCAGTAAGTTGTGTTTAAAAATATAAAAATTATAGTTTTTTAAAGTGATTTTTTACTTGAAAATATATTAAAAAATTAATTTTTGATATTAATACATCAAAATGTTTTGAAAATTTAATTTAAAACTAAAAAATATTTTTAAAACATAAAAAACAACATATTCTAAGAAGAGATTGCAAGGATATTACCTTGTTGGTAGCTTAGACATGGCATGTGCATGTAGTTAATTCGAGCAAGCTATTAGCATAAATTTAGGGTTGGACATGTGGAATATACATTAGTTCTACCCTCAAGAGAACAAATTAAACAAACACAAAATTGTCAATGACATAAGCAAATAGGGCTAATGGTGAGAGAGATCTAGGCAGATTTAAATGTGTATAAATTCATTTTTTTTTAATTGTAAATATTCGGGTAAACTATATCTCGATTAATTTTTTAAGACCTAAAGTTAATAATCATATAAGTATTTAATGATTTTAAAGGCCTGACCAGTTAACTTTCACCGTTTATGTTTTAAATTTATAAAATTTCACTTTCTTCAATCAAATGGATGGAGTAAATTTAAACACATAATATGTGGTGATGGCTCAAATGGCTAAAGGGTTGAACTAAGAACTGAGAAGTAGGCATGCTTAAGGATCCAATCTGTATATAAATTATTTGCTAATGGATGGCATCATGGCTCATGTTATTATAGTTTTGAAATTCAGCTTGATTTGATAGGTCATTCAAAACTTGGTCGATTTAAGACTGAAACTGGGTCGATTTGAAGAAAAAATATAGGAAAGAAAAACTTGGTATGACCTGTCGGGTTGACCCAGTCAAAAACCATGTTGTAATCTGTTGACTTTTGTTTTTTTACTAAAACGATATTGTTTTGATTTAAAAAAAATAACCCGGATAACTCGGTAACTCGGTCAAAACCTGATGATCCAGTAAAAATCCAGAACCCAGACTTTGGACATAGCCAAGTCTAAAAACTATGCATGTTATATCTAGAACTCTAAAAGCTACTGCAAGGAGGAGAACACATGATGATTTGGTGATGTTGGGTTATATATTGCATGCCATTTCATCTGAGTACAGTGTACATAAATATTGGGATTTTTATGAATTTTAATTGCTCGAAATTATGGTTTTTTATTTTGGCAAAAGGGCTCATATTTATGAGAGGTAGGGTTGGTTCGGCAAAATCTTCAAAGAATGGTGGATTAGAGCACGGATTGCATGGATAAAAGTCTTATAAGCCTTTTAAGATCACATTACAAGAATATTTCTTTGAATCTCTGCATTAAAGCATATTTGTTTTCTTTTTTACTAATTTGATCAAAAAGATTAACCTAGTTTCGATGTATTTAAGTTGTCCAAATATTTACACACAAATAAAGAAAAAATCGGTGGAGCAATGTTTCTAGAGGGTTACTAGTTAGAGAAAACAAACAAGGGAAGAGGTCATTGATTCACATATACTTTTTTAGGTCAAAAAGGGCATTAGGGTTTCCAGTCATCTTTTGCTTTTGTACATTGTAGACCAGAGACATCATGTTGTCCACTTTGGGCTGGAAATGTGATCTCACGCGCCTAGAAGAAGAAGAAGAAGAAGAAAGTTATAAAGGGACTATTAACTTTACAAGGCTCAGCACTTTACCTATTAAATGTGAAATTATTGCTGAATTTAATGTGTGATCATTATGGTTTTCTTTATAGTTTTAAAACCTGGTCTAGTCTAGCAAGTTGATCCAAAACTGGAACTGAACTGAGTTGAAAAAAAAATAAGAAAAGAAAAAACCTAGTATGACTTGATGATCCGGTTGACTTGGTTAGACCCAGTAAAAACCCGGTTGTAACCTGTTGATTTTTTTACTAAAATGACATCGTTTTAATTTTTTTTTAAAAAAATTAACTTAAGTAATCCATTCAAAACCTTGGAACCTGAGCCTTGGATTAGGTCAGGTCTAAAAACTATGGGTTTTTAAGATTCAGTTCAAATCGAGATCTTACTTAAAAACAAATCTGAATTATTAGGTTATTGAGTTAATTCGCGGGCCACCAAATTAGCTTAAAATAGTTATTTTTTTAAAATAATATTATTTAAAAAAAAAACCCTTGACATTGAACTGGTCATGTTATATCAAATTTGACCGAGTCATCTCATTAAATCATTTAAGTTTTGCTAGGTAAATATAAAAAACAGTTCAAATTAAAACCCACTAATGAAGTTTTGAAATATAAATTTTCCAGATGAATCCATCAAATCTGTCTGGCTAGTATCCATGGACAAATGATGCAAAGTCTCTTTTGCCTTTTTTTTAAAGAGTTGTCACTTCTTCTTTAAGTTTCTTTCACATGAAAAGAAGGATGCCATTGCAGTGCACCTGAGATACTTACACGCGCATAGTCCTGACACTCATCAAGTGTTTGGAACCACCTGGGCCCGCACCAAAGCCTGCAATTCTGAGAACCCCCTCCTTCTCTGCTGCGCAGAATTTACCATTTACAGCCACATTGAAGGCCATAGATGTTGAAACACTTTTAGTGATATTTTTTGCATCAGACAAAACACAAAACTAACCATACTTGCTATGGATGTAGCTTGAAGAACGTGATGATTGTTTAGCAGTAGTAATTCTTAGATCACTTAAAATTTCAGGTTTTAGGCAACAATTTCACTAGTTTACATCCATGTCAAATGTTCCTGACAGATAATTTGAGCCATTGGTGAGATGAATCACAGATAACTACTTACTAAGTTCTAATCTCTCCAGTTTTATCACCACCATCATATTGTGCAGTTCAAAAAACTCCATAGTCCTTCTCACCCATCATGGCATGTTTTCTTTATCTCCTTAGCCTATAATCAAGTACTGCAATTGTGCAGGCCAACCAAATTTTCAGGCATAATATGATTTTCACCATTCATGGTCCTGACTCCTTAAAGCTCCAGAGACAGCAGATTTTGGTTAAATTATCTATGCATATATCAGGAACGTAGAATTCCATCAGTCATTCAGATTCAATCAGAAAAACAAAATTTGACACAGTAAGCTCTCAACAAAGTTGCGAAGGAGATAGATATCTGTATTTGTGTGTGTACAAACAACCATCGTTTACAGTGACATCACCAAAAACAACAATGCAAACCAATTGTCAGAATCTATCAACTCCTTCCATGTGATTTCTAACTAAATCTAGCACAAAAGGTGCATACCTAATGTACAGAGGAAGTGTGGTCATACAAGTTAGGCTCCGGGACTGATCCTATTTGCGGCATCAAACGAACTACCTGTTCTTAACTAGTTAGTTCTGTGACCTGCTACATGCTGCTACTATTGGACTGAATTTTATTAGGATACAAGTTCATTAACGAGGTGAAGGTACTTCATCTGCCTTGTGCACAGAGTACCACTTCCAGCAGCTTGAAAATTGTGCGATGGAAACTTGTAGAGCCAGTAACGATAAAGAATTTGAACATATCACTGGCTATCAGGCTCACCTGAGCATTTCTTGTTCCAACCACCTGAACCAGCTTTTCGTTCCCCTCGCTTTCTCTTGTTTCTAGGAATTTGGAGATCGGAGGCCAAACATGATTTGAGAACTGATTGCCCCTGAGACCCCATGTTTTTTTCCATTGAATCAGGTTCGGATTTTGGAGTTAGAAAAGGATCGCTGCTTTCTCCTTCTTCGCCTCTCTCTGGTTCATGATGCTTTTCGATGAGTTGAACATTTGTTGCCATGAAAGTGTCTTGCTCTCCTTCAGCTGCTTGATTTTGTATCAGGACATTATCCACAATCTGCACATTGTACCATGTACATTAAGTGATTTTATTTTACCAAAGTAGTTATTGGATTCTCTATTGAGGTCATTAACTCAAGGAGTACGGTCCTCTCAAATCAGAAGGAACATCCAAAACAGCTTACGGACTCAGTGTAAGCAATTTGATTGGAGAGAAGTTATCTAACTACATAGTGATTTTTAAAGAGAATCCTAAGGGTGATGAACCCAAGAAAAGATTGCAAAAGAGCCAGAATGCCAGAGATGAAATAAAGTTCAGACAGAATTTGGAGAAATAGATTAGGTTCAAGAAATTTAAAAGCACATATATATGATGGAAAAAAATAATGGAAATCCTAAATTGACATAGTACATTTAAAAAAGAAAGCTCATGATGCAGCCAGTGATTATGCTATATCATACTGTTATATTTAAGGAAACATGCGTCGATTTTTGTATCACATTCAATCAACCAGTGCCGCACTGACATCTCATTAGAAAGTACTGTAATAAGTGTATGGAGTAAGACAATACTGATTATAAACGATTCTTACATTTTCGCTTGAATCTCCAATTTGTGGCTGATGGAAGGTAACATCAGCATCAGACAAAAGTCCCACTGTGCTTTCAATAATATCAGGCACGTGAACAGCCTCACCAAAACCAGACATGGCACTTTCAGGCATAACCAGATCTCCAATATCATATCCAGGAATACTCTGAGTTGCAGGATAAATAGCTCCTGCTGATATAGTTTCTCCATTGCCAGCAGAGAATGTAGGACTAGGAGCAGAGCTAGTCTGTGCATCACCTGCTGCAAGAAGGCTCAGATTCTCTGAGGATGAAAACTTGGAGGCATTCTTTGACATCAACATGTCAAGTTGATTCTTCAGCTTGTGAACCCGAGAATGCACTATTTCAATTTTCCGAAGGACCTGCTCCAAGGATTTATCACCATCTCCAAACTCAATAAACATTTCGTCATTGTCCACGCCAGATTTATCATTGCCATCAACATGTTGGTCTGTGATTGCTGTTCAAGATTACAAATAGCCAGCAACCAGTATCAATAATGATTATTTAAAAAAGTGTTTCCAGCCTTTACAGGAAAATAGGGAGTACAGAACAAGAGGACAAAAAGGATGCATAACATGAAAATCCACATGAATGTACAGAAGCTACAAAGAAGAAACAAAATCAAAGCGTAGCAAACAACTTTACCTGTATTGCTAAAATCATCAATCATAGAAGTGCCCTCTGGATTGGATTTCTTGTTTTCTGCAATTTATCACAAAGTGGAGTCAAAGGACCTTGAGGGAAAAGAGAGCAAGAGCAAAGAGCAAAGAGCAAAGAGCAAAAGAGACCATATGCAACTTGGAAAGATGAAGCTTATACCCAGATAAGAAAAAAGGTTATGATGAGTCATGTATGATGCTGCATCATTTGTGTCTTCAACTCTCTTGCGTTTCCTCCTCTTTACAGCCTTTCTTCTGTAACACTCATTTGAAAATGGCAGGGACTTTGAACAAAAACCTTCAAATGTAGATTGATAAATTCCTGAATGCTTCTTCTGTTCACATGCTGCAATTTCTCTAGCATATTTTGATGTTTGAGACTTAATTTCTTTGATTTTCAGTTCTGTCCATTTGCAGCGCCACATTAGAGGACGAACAAAATTCCTCCAATGATTTGTTAACTTCTTCTTCCTATATGGAAGTAAGAGATGTTGAATAAGTGCTGTGTAATTTAACACAAAAGATGACAGTTGAATTTAAAAGCTCCTTCAGCAGCAAGACATTAAATTGCATGAGAAATCCGAACTGTAGACATAAAATAATGTGAAAAAATCATATATGCAAACATAGAGATATAGGTTATTGCATCTAGATGAAAATGCTCTCAACTTTAGAACAGCATTGTACAAATCATTCTCTAACAGCTTTTTAGCCTTAAAACAAAAAATTGTTCCCCAGATAACAAATTCCTCTATCAAGACAGCTATGGTTCAAAAGCAACCCAAGCCCTAAGAGCTCAGCTTCTCTAAATATACTATGTAGGTGATGAGAAATAATTTACCCACTAAAGCTTTACAGATAAATAAAAATGTTAGCATTGGTTCAATCCTCGCATATATTGTACTTACAAAATAATTAACTGAACATAGCCAAAGCATACAAGAACACAAATGTGGTTCTTGTGTACAAAATAAGAGACAAAAAGATCATGAATTTGAAACAGAACACACCTTGTCTGAAAGATGCTACTAAATGCATCATCATATGGGGATGCCAAATCACTGTCACCAAAAAACTGTGATTCCATTTCAGCTTCGCTTAGTCCAGAACATTTCTCAGGATCAGAAGTAGTGTCGGCAAATGAGCTTGAATATTCAGTTGCATCAGGATCTTCAACTAAAGCTGATTTGGTCTCATTAATTTTTGTACACGTAACTATATCAACTTGAACATCCTCAAAGTCCTTCGGAGTTGTAGCTTTTCCTTCCAACAGAGTGTTTGCCTGATTAATAGTTTCCTCACATTCATTCTTGCACCTTAAACCCAGACCATCTGATGTATCCTGGACATTTTTATTCTCTCTATCAATCACAATGTTAGTGGAATTTTGCAGTTTACAATCTGGTTTGATATCCATCACTGGTTGTGCAGGAACCATAGAATCTTAGCCAAGCTCACTTTGACTCATTAATGAACACTGCTCTAAAATAAATTCCTTCATAATTAGTCTGAGAAAAGATTGAACCAGCATATGTTAGCGAATCAATTTAATCATTTCAAATAGCATACTGAACAAATTTCTTTTCAAGTTCAGCCCAGAACAGAACAAGACAAGAAGCACAACAAAGATTAAGAAAGTAAATTTACTGAAAATAAGAGAAAAATCATAGGAATTTACTAGAGTGACATAAGAATAGATGAGTTTAAAAAATGGGACTAAGGAGCAATAGAAGACAATAGAGGCATAAGCTTATTGAAGTGCATCGAATGGGAAAAGAAATTAGCTTTCGGTTGTCAATTCAATTTGCAAAGACTAATTCCAACATGCAGGGGAAATTTTCGATTATTACACCAAAAAATGGCAGCAAGAGAAATTTGATTCACCAAGAATAACATCATTATAAAAGAAATCAAACTGCGTATCTTAAAATTAAATGCTGATTCTGTGCCAACCAACTTACAGAAATGTAGAGAGGAGATGCATGAATGTGTAATCGGGACTTTATATTCTGGAATAGACAAGTCATGCACTTGGCACTTGGTAAGTGATAACTATCAAATTTCACCAGGACTTCAACAATCAAACAGGTTTCCTTTTCATTCTTTCATAGGATGTTTTAAAGCTTAATTATACATAACATTCTCAAACTTATTGATTTTTAGTCACAATGTATAGAATTCCTGATAGGTGCGCTAACATCTCTGAAGAGGGGAATTTGGTAAGGTAAAATTTCATTGAAATCACGTTCAGGAGGAAAAAATGAGGACAGGGCTAATTTTTCCTTGAGTAACAAGAGGGCCGACAGGCTCACCCTCACAAGAGCAAAAGACTAGTTCCTAAAGATTAGAGCTCTCCAAGAAAGAAAGAAAAGTCAACGAAACACTTAAATGCAGATAACAAGAACAAAGCTTACGAAGATACACATTTTCTACTTACTGGTATATATACACATAAATAGCAAGAACAAAGCTTACGAAGATACACCTTTTCTACTTACAGGTATATATACACTTAAATAGCAAGGATGCTTCTTATGGATAAGTTTATCCGAGTTAAACACAGAACCTGACACAAATTGTACATTTACTGAACACATAGCAGAAGTGCCAAATATGATAAGTATATATATATATAGAACATGCTGCTAGAACAGCAAAACGAAGCTCAAAAAACCCAGCTTTACTACAATCCCATCACTAGTTTTCTCTAAATAACCACAAAAATTGAGAACACAGCACAATTCCACTCGCACCCCGCAAAGAAACATGCCGCAGCAATCAGCTTGTCAAAACAACCTAAACAAAATTACACACCTAGACATTCCCGTGTACAGCACACGGTGACATCTGTAACAAACAAGTGATCAAGCTGTTTCACAAAAATCCAAGTGCATTATTTTAAGCTGTGGTTAAGAGGTTGAGCCCATCAAGCCAAAGAAAACAAAAAACACGAGACTTTAACACGACAAGAAACAGAGCAAGCAGCCTATAAAAAGAAGGACAAGCATTAGCTAAATTCAAAGTCAGGAGAGAAAGCTAAAATATATAGGCATTTACATGCAAATATATAGAGAAAGAAAGATATACCTCTGTGTTTTGCTACTTGCGGGGAGAGAGAGAGAGAGGTGGCAGTGACTGAGAGTGGGAGTATGGAAGGCTGGCTGTGCGGCGAGAGGAGGAAAGTGAGGGAAGTGAATGTTGTTGTGGTAGACGTTATAAACCTAAAGTAGTTGTTGTTTGTAGCATGTTGTAATGTTTGAGTAAATTATAGTTACATCCCTATATTTTCATGAACTCTTCATTTTAGTCTCTTTAGTTAGAAACCTTGTCATTTTTCTCCTTAAATTGTGTTAACCGTTGATTTATTGATGCTGTTTTTATATTTCCAAGACCACATGAATGATTAATAATGATTAATTGATTTTTATCAACCGAGATTAAATATAATAGCTTAAACCAAAGGGATCACATTATAATGAAATTAAAAGAATAGGGACGGGATTATAATTCACTCTACTTAATTTCATGCGTGCAGTTGCTCTATCCTTTTTAGCCATCTGCCTTGCTCTTATTGGGTCAGGTGACACTCCTATTCCTATATTTCCTCACTTTCTATTTCGGTTTATTTCTACCGGTTTAAAAAAGAAGGGATATTCGCACAGCCAAAAGACCATACTACCCTTTTCTACTCTCTTTTTTTCGTTCCCAAATCACAGGGCGTAACATACAATGTTCATCATGTACACCGGTTGCCAAATGTTCTTTTTGTAAAAAAAAATAATTTTTTTATTTTAAATTAATATACTTTTTTAATGTTTTTAGATTATTATGATATATTGATGTGAAATATAAATCTTTTTTAAAAAAATAAAAAAAATATAACTTCTACATAACTTTATGCATGCATTTAATTAAATAAATAAATAAATAATCATATATGATAATAAATGTAAAAAAAAAACTTATTAACAATAACTAAAAACTAAATTGAGATATAAATGCATATCAAGATATACGATCTTGCAATATGGACATGGATTAGATTGTATTAAATAATTTTGTTTATTGAAATTAAATTTTTATTGAATTAGATAATAAAAAACATGCAAAAAAAAGCAAGTCAGATTAATCTTCTTTTCGAACGCAAAAAAAAGAATGTCAGTGCATTTTTAATGTGTTTTTTAAAAGAAAAAAAAATCATGAATTTAAAATTTAACACATATTGGACAATATTTTATATATATATATATAATAAAAAAAAGTACTGAGACAATAGTATATTGTATCAGCCTGGATAAACTCGATTTAATCAACTAAATTTGTGGCCTAGTTCATGAAACCGTGATAACCCTATAAAAAATAAATCAAAACAAATCACGATGCTGGATTTCTAATAAACTCAATTTGTGGCCTACCCTTATGCCTTGCCCATGAAAAGGCATGGCTCACGCTCTAGTAATATAAAAAAGGGTTGGTCGTGAACTAGTCTTTTTTTCCCAATAATCGCGTTGCTCACCTCCTTGTTTTTTATAAATATTAAAGGGCAAAAAACCCTTTAACTTCTTAAGAAAATAAGATAGATAATGCATCATCTGCTGACTTGGTTTTTTATGATCAATGATATATAGTAAATCAACCCTTATTGGTTTTTTTCTCTTAAAAGTTTAACTTTCAACCCTTTTTTATCCAAAGCACTTAGAAAACACTTTAGACATTTTGATAAACCCATGCAAGGGCTTTAATAACCCAAAAATCAGTCAAAAAATTCAAAATAAAAAACTTCTCGATGTTAAATCTATTTTTTTAGGTAATTTAAAGGTAAAAGAACATCTAAGTTAAAATTTCATTATCTAATGGAATCAATTGACACTAGATCAATCATTTTAGAGGTTGGAATTTTCTCTCTTCTCTCAAATTTGAAACTAAAATGTAAAGAAAATAAAATTTTGGATTAAAATCAACTTTTTAAAAAAAATTAAAGGGACTTAATACTTATAATTAAAAAAGTGTGAGAACTACCATGAACATTTCACCAAAAATTTTAAAACACCACCCATGTCCTCCAATTTTTTTTTGTCCCCATCATTTAATCTCATCTCGTTATTTCCTAACAAATTAACTAAAACTAACTGTAAAGTTGGTCATAAGGGCAAAATTAAATAAAAAGTTTTGGGAAGGAATTTCTTTTTTTTTTTTATTAACGTGGATGTCCGAGCCAACTTGCGCGCACCTCGACTAATCCCACAGGCACTGAAGTTAACGACTATGTAAGCCTCCAGTAGCCATCATATGAGCAACCTAGGGTTTGAATCTGAGACCACAGAGGGAGCAAACATCTTGGTCCCAAACTTTTACCACTAGACTACCACCTAGATGGTTGAATTTCTTTTTTTTTTGCTTCGCGGTAGTAGTCTACAGCAGCATGGGCTATAATATTTTGCCCTCACGTTTTAGATTATTGTTAATAATACAAAGATATGAGTATATCACAATAAAGTGATCGTTTAGATTATTTTCATTAAAAAATGAAAGCTAAGCACAATATAAATCATTTCAACAAATCAAGCTATGAAAAAAGTTGTAATGGTATAATGCAAGTGTTTTCTCTTCTTTATATATAAAATAATGCATATGAAATTAAGAGTATTTATTTACAAACCAGCCATTCCTTCCCGTATGGAAGCAGCCATTGCACAAAAGTCTTACCAAAACGGATTTGACCTCCACTGGCCTAGCTCTCCTTCTGTGCTGCAAGTTATTGGATGGTTTTTCAATGTTAAAACTTGATTTTTCTCAAGGTTTCATACCTAACAAGGTTCATATGGCCCTCGTTCATGGGTCAGCACGCATAATAATTTTAAAGTTTTTTTTTTTTTTTTCTGATATAAACAGAGAGCATCATCGTTGCCATCAGATATATTTAGTTGTTATTTCACAGTATATTACAGTAAATAAACTAGAGAATCTTGGTCACTTGAATCCTCAATCTTTACATTGAGGGAACAATCTCCAAGGATAGTGCTTCATTATCTAACACTCAATTTATTATTTGATCGATCAAGTTTTTATCAGTATATTTTTATTGAAAAACATCAAATTAAAAAAGATTTATTGATAAGAATTTGTGAAATACAAACATGTTTAAGTGAAAATGTGATGTGTTTGATGCTAGTTAGATAAATTTACATTGAGGGAACAATCTTTATAGATAATGCTTCGATTTCGAATGCAAACAAGAGTATTTAACCTAAGATTTTCTGAAAAATATATCAACTATTAAATTAGAATATTAACCTAGATAAAATATGTATGATAAAACTACACCATGCATGCATGTAATGTTAGGAGTAAGTTAACTTAAAGTGGCCAAAAAGTTCATTGATTCCATGGTTGTTCACCAATTTATTCTATTTATTCTTGTCCGGGAAGCAGTCCATCCATGTTTCCGTTAAATCAAGTTTATGTCCTCCTGTTTTTTTTTTGAATTAAATAAATTTAGTTCCTGATTGTATATATAGAATATTTGCATTATGTGTGTCTATATACATCCATGATTGCAATATATATATTGATTAATATGGATGTCTGTATCAGCTTACATGTACTTTGATTAATTCCACAAGTTTTAAAATTAATAATTATATAAATTTTTAGTAATTTTAAAAAAACTCAAACTCATAATTATTAAAACATAAATTTAAAATCTAACGAGCTAAAATACTTTATGTATAGCGTTCGAAGAAGAGGCTGCACTCTTAGTATGGAACAGGTAAATATGATACCGGAAACCGATCGCTGAAACAGGTCCAGCATGATTCCTTCACTGCTGATCATTGCAGGAGCACAGGAGTATGCAACAAAATTATTAATTAACAAAAGCTAAAATCTCCTTGGAAAAACACTGTCCATACATACTCGGGTTATTAGTGATTGAAACATTGTAACGACAGTTTTGCCCCTCCTATAAAAAATCATTGAACTGGTTATTGAGGGGGTAAGATTTTTTTTACAAGGTTTATTGGTCATTATTTATTGGATTAGTTAGGGATAAATAAGTCTTTTTGTATTTTAAAAGCAAGGTAAAACAACCAAAATTAATACCATTGAAAGTAAAAAATTATAATTTGGTGTTTTTTGTATTTGCACATTGGTTTTTATGTTATTATTAGATTAGTTGAAGAACAATTTGCTATTTTAACAAATATAAGATATTATTAAAAGATAAAAAAAAATAACAGGTGGGTGAAACAAACACGCCTATGAAAGGCGCCCATTTTCTTTGAATGGCATGTAAGGCACCTCTTGATGGTCAGATACTAACTTTCATCATTTCATTGGAAGCGACACAAAATCTTTTTTCTTTAGTGATGCCAATAGCCTCTTTTTTTTTTCCCCTCTCCTCCCATCCCCTTGAAAATCATATTGTCCATGCTAATTATCAAAATTATTCCTTAATTTATTGAAATGTTAAATTTAATTTTTATTCTTTTTATTTATAATTTGTGTTCTTTGTTTTTTTCTAAAAGTTTTGATTTATTTTTAATCTTATAATACCAATTTATAATATATTAATTTTTCAATTCTAGTTTTTATTTTATTTTTTAGCCCTTTTGAATTGATTGACATGGAGAAATGATATATAATGAATCAAGTATTAATGTCATTACGAATGTAATAGAAGGATTCATTACATTCTGGTATTAGTTAAGATTTTATGGTCGTGTATTTTAGTTTTTTCTGTTGTCATCTCAGTCCCTAATTTTTCTATAAAGTAATTTTAGTCCTTGATGTAGCACAAAGACGAGACTTGTTCCCATAGTTTTGAAACCTGGCCCGGTGGATCGACCCGGGAACCAGTCAATCCGGGATTGGAACCGGGTCGGGTTGAAAAAAAATAAATCTGGTGTGATTCGGTTGACTCAGTAAGATCAAGTTAAAAATCCAGTTATAACTTGCTGATTTTTTTTATTAATATAATATTATTTTAATTTTTATTAAAAAAATAATCAAGATAACCCAGTTAAAATTTAGAATCCAAATCTTGAAACAAAACGGATCTAAAAACTATGCTTGTTCCCATAAGCGACCTTGGGATATGCCTGATGTTGTCAAAAGAGAGTGCAGTTAAAACATCCCATTACTTTAAAGGTGATCAATGGACTCATGGTTTTTCACTTTCAAGATTTTCTATTATAATAATGTTTTATTGTACACGTATTAGCATTACTCCTCGTGTTAACATTGACAATTAATAATTATTAATAAAAAAAATAAAAGAGAATAAGATTTAACTATTTACTAAAAGAGAAGGAGAAATTTATTGGGAACGGGCTTTATATATTTTGTTAATTATTTTGTTTTATGGAGTTATACTTGTGATTTGGATTGCAGTTTTAACATATTAATTTAAGTTTTTTTTTTTAATTCTATCTTTTTATTTGATTGAGAATCAGGCTTTGTGATTTGTCTTAATTTACTTTTTATTAGACTATTCTTATCTCATAATCCGAATCATAAGTTTTTCAGGTAAATCTTAGTCGAATCAAGTTGTTTTTTTTATTTTTTTTAATTGATTTTTTTTTAATTTTATCATTTAATATTGAATTTATTAGAAATTAACTTGTCAATCCACGTAGAAATCAGTATGTTGATTAACAACTTAACCTGACAACATTTGATACGATCAAATATATTATTGTCTCAATATTCACAAAAAAATCTCATTTTAAATATTTATTTTAAATTAAAATATGTTTTTACCGGATATCTAATTATTTAAACTCGTCAAAACTATCAAATCACAAGCAAATCAATCTTTATATAATTTTTTTATTAAAATAATATTAATAATACCTAAATATTTTTTATCATTAAAAAAAAAAAACTAATCCAAACCAAACATTGTCGTGGCCGATAATCTGTCATCACCTAGAATTTGACTCTCATGCAATTATTATTTTTTTAGACAAAGACTCTTCATGCAATTGGGTCACTCTAGAAATGTATAATTAATTGAAAACTCCCTTTTGTCAATCATGCTCCGATCATCTATTTGATATCGTAGCTCCATGATAAAAGTAGTCGGCTGCAGAGTTTCTTGCCATTTATCCAAAGCATACGATACTTTAAAAATGTCTTTTCTTCTCCTCTATACACCAATATTTTATTTGATAAAAACCGAACTGAACCGGTTTTGTTAAAAACCTAAAAAAAATATATTATTTTCAAACCAAATCGATGACCATTGATTTTTTTTCATTGGCCGGTGTTTCTCATTTGAACCCAAAATTCTTTGGCCCTTCATTGTTTTTCATTTTAACCCGAAATTTGTTCCCTTCGTTGATTTTTCAAATTGCGATCCAACTTTCTCTTAATCTTCAGTCTCTCATCTTTTTTAGGTTGCCTTTGTACAATAGCTCTTCTCTATCGGCTGTAGCTTTGAAAAGAAAACTGCGTATCGGGTATTATCATAAGCAAGATTGCAATTTTTTTTTTTTTTAACTAGGGATGTCCGGATCAAACTATGTGCACTTCAATTAATTCTCCGAAACTTTGAAATTAATAATTATACAAGTCTTCAATAATCCTGAAGTTTGTGGCACTTTAATTGATGAGCTGTTAAGAGCAAACTCAGAATCTGACCAGTTGATCAAGATTAAATTGCAATATTACTTACAATATCTATTTTTGTTAAATGAACCTATCAAGTTGACTAAAAAAACTTAAAATCTAAAACCTGACATGATTAGGGTTTTCAATTGAACTAGACAAAATATAGATCTAATGAAACTCAATATTTTTATGATTTGGTTAACTCATCCAAACCTAACTAAATCAACACTAATGATTTGTTTTAAAATAGATAATAAAATGATATTATTTTAATAAAAATAATTAGCTCGAGTTGACCCGATAATCCTATAATTTATACTTTTTTTCAAACAAGTACTCGAATCATATCTCATAACTATAATTATATCACTCGTTTAGTTATAAGAGAGTGTTTAGAAGTGAGTTTCAATCTACTTTCCGTCAAAAATTATTTATTTTTAATGTTTTTGGATCATTTTAATGTATTAATATAAAAAATAAAAATATATTATTTAGTTGTTTTTTTAAAATAAAAAATATTTTAAAAAATAAACATTACACATGCATTGTTTTTTTAAAAGAAAATTGCATCGGAAAATTCATGAAAAAATATTTTAAAAATCTTCATCAATGTCCTATTTATTCAATTCAACTTCTCTATTTCTATCGCGCTTCTTTTTTTTTTTTTTTTTTTTTTTTTTATCAGATACATGATTTTCCTAATGCTTTAAAAGAGTATAAATATATCATAAAACTCACAATACCCCTTCTCCCAAAATTACGAGACTATTTTACCGAGTTCACACACACACACATGTATACAAAGACCACAATATGAAAAATAAGTTTATTCATAAGGAAAAAACACTTGATATATTGAACAATACATACCAATTCTCACTTTTTATTACTATATTTATTTTTAAACTTCTCCACGATGTCAAGGTTCTAGGATTCTTGCAATTTTCTCTCTCTTTTATACACACACGACTTAGTTATTTTTTAAAAAATGACATTTATTAAAAATAAAAAGATTTTTTTTTATCAAAGCCTAATAGCCCAAGAGCTTAAAAGATTTTTATTTATTTATTTCAGGGACTATATATTAAGGTATTAGGATTTTCAATGGATACTGTTTGGTAACGCGGTGTAAATTATGTTTTTAAAAATTTAATATTTTTACTAAAAATTAAATTTATTTTCTGTTTTGAATCGTTTTAATACGCTGATTTAAAAAAATAATTAAAAATATATATATATATATATTATTTTAATATATTTTAATAAAAAAATATTTTAAAAAATAACCGCAATCACATTTCTAAACTGATAATAAATGTGTTTGCTAATTTTTGACCTTCTTTTGTTCACGTTTTTATCTCTAGCACCTTCGGAAATTGCCATCCAATTTAGCTCAGCACAAGCATATGAAATTTCCTTCTTTTTTGTCAAATTTTCTAGAAGAAAAGGAGAAGACCAAATTTCCTGGAAAATTCTTGAGGGCAATCCTCGACTTGGTCTTCCAACTAATTACCCACAATTTCTTAGGTTCCCAAATTATTAATGCTCTCAATTAAATCTCCAAACTAGTATATATCTCTCAATTGAGTCCTCACATCCATGTTCATTTATATGTCCGTCCAAATTACATATATAATGCAATAAAATGAACACAAATTTTGGGAAAAAAATTTTCATTAGAAAAGGGAAGATTTTAGATGAAAGATGCGTAATAGTTTGAAAACATAATTGATAAATTTTTTAATTCAGGGACTATATTAAGAATAAGTTGCTAGTTTGGGGACCAATACATGCTTGTAAACTCATCATCATGATTATAATAACAACAAATTTTCACGGGTCAACAAAAATGAAAGACTTTTTCCTCGTGCATAAAATAATAATCATTATCACGGTCATTTAAACCTTTCAAGTGGCCTCTCCCAAACTACCCTCCAAATTAACAGCATCACAAGGTTATTTCTGTCATAATGAAAATCAACGGTTTTTTATTTAGAAAGTGTTTGAATTAATTTTTATTTAAATATATGTTAAAATAATATTTTTTTTATTTTTAAAAAATTATTTTTGATGTCAATATATTAAAATAATTATAAAAAAATTAATTCAAAATAAAAAAAGAATTTTTTTTTAAAAATTTAAAATATAAAAACAAATAAATTTTTAGAATATATTTAGAACTTTTTCAATGTATTTTTGGATTGAAAAAAAAAAAAAAAATATAAATATATATATATATATATATATATTTAATATTAGTATATTAAATTAATTTTAAAAATACAATTGCAACGAAATACCAAGGAAGACTTTTCAATCTTTATCGAACTCTCTCTTCTCCGTCGCTATTGTTCTAAAAAATTCAACCCCCAACAACGGTCTACTTTATAGACTGTGACATGGGTTTCTCTCTCTAAAAAAATTAAAAAAAGGAAAAGAAAAGAGAAAAATAGCCCTTTCTCTCTCTAGAAATGGTCATTCTCATTTACTCTTCGAAATCAACACGCTCACGCTCTCTCTCTCTATCATTATTAATTAAAACCCTAATTTATCATTGATTGGTTTAGTTATTGGCGAGAATTGAGAGAGAGAGAGGTGTTAAACTGAGGGAGGATGATTGAAACGGAAGCGCTGGATTTTTTGGTGCCGTCATGGTGGGAGATCAAGGTGGCGGTGGCGGCTGCGATGTTTGTGATCTTGTCGTTTTGTTTTTTCTCGTGGAGTGGAGGTGGCGGCGGAGATGGTGGTGGTGGTGATCGGGCGGTGGTTCTGGAGAATTCTGGAGATGGCATTGATGATAAAGATAAGGTTAGTTTTTGGTTTCTTTTTGTTTTCATTTAATTTTTTTTTGGATTTTTTAGAATTCATTTTTATCAACTTTGACTCTTTTTTTTACTTGATGATATTTTTTGCGTCTCCTGTGATAAATTTCTCTGATGTTAGTTTGTTGTTTTGAATTGAATTTTATGTGAAGTTTTAATTTTTAAGATTCTTACGTGATTTGTTTTTTTTTTTGTTTTTCTAGGCAATTGTTGATTTTTTGAGTTATTTTTATGTAAAGTTTGATTCTTTCTTTATTTTTATATGATTTCTTTTATGGTTTTAGATAGTTAGTGTTCTCGAAGTGGATTGTTTGAACGTCCTGAAGAGTTTTTCTCTTGAATTTTGTGTGGGTAATGCCATTGATCATGTGAAAAAGTGTGTTCTTTATCTTTTGTTGGTGGTGAAGTAGTAATTTTATTCCTGTCTCCCTTTAGGGACTGAAATGATGATAAGTTCCAAAAGTAGTATAAGTTGCAGTAGGTCATTTGAATGCTTCTTGTTTAAAGTAATTACCTTTAATAAAGTATTCTCTAGTTCATTAGCTTTTAGTGTGATCAATCCTTTTGGTCTTTTGATTCTAAAAACAACCCAATGGTAGTAGTGGAATAGTTTGGAGCGGGGGAATACATATAGGGACCATCACAAAATGCGAGGAGGCAAGGAACTATTTTGTTTTTTTTCTCTAGAATCACATTAATTATATGTACTTAGGTCCATTAAACCAAAATAAAATCTCTGGCTCTTAAAAATGATCGTCACTGAACCTATGGGATAGAGAGAGAAAAAAGTTTATAGTAAGGGAAAAAAGTTCATATAGAGAGTTCACGTACCTTATTCAGATTTCTTGCAATTTTATGTGTTCTATGGGATAGATTTTACTTAATGTTTGATATTCCTTGCTTGTTGTTTGCTCGTTTGCTCGGATTTTTAGCTGTTCTTTTGTTGCTGAGGATTATGGTAGGACAAATGAAGTGAAAATCTGGAATTCTAGACCTTTCTGTACTTGGAAGATCAGATCAAAATTTCACCTTCCACTTGTTTGAATGCGTTCATGTTGCTTGGTTGAGGGGATTTTCTATAAGCTTAAAAATTAAAATGGGTTATAGCTGAAGTTCTTGAGCATGCACTCCCTGTTGATCAAATATTAAACTTTAGTGGTGTTTCAATCTTGTGTGCTGCTTGTTTCATGGAGTAATTTTCCACTTCTTTGACATGCAGTTCTGCACTTATTTTGTAGATGGGACATTTGAAAGGAGATTCTCAAGCCAATTCTGCATATATAATCAAGGTATCTTTGGATCCAATGAAATGTTTGATTCTGTTACATAAGTATCATGGATGAAGATTGGCATAGTTGACTCCATTTAGTATGTCCTCATTGTCATTTTTATTGGCTGTGAGAATGATATTGTTTATTGTGTATTTTCTATTTCAGTTGGAATTGTTGGCAGCTAAGAATCTCATTGGTGCAAACTTAAATGGCACTTCAGATCCTTATGCAATCATCACTTGTGGTCCTGAAAAACGTTTCAGGTTATTTGATCTGTTTTCAACTTTGAATTTTATTAACTTGTCATGGATTCTAAAACATATATCCAAATTTATAATTGTTCATTTGGGACTGAATACCAATATGGTGCTTGGGATGGCCATGGTGGATTTTCATGGCAGCAGTAATCTAATAGTCACGTCAGAAATTTTTTTGGCACATGTGGATATCTAAAAAGAAATAAAAATAATATTGGGCATTTGTGTTGTTATAGTTATTAACTTCCTAACATGAACATGTACTTCATCAACTATATGCTTGTGACTGACTCACCATATTGTTTGCTAATCACTTGGCCATTCCGGCTTTGTTTTATGCGGTTTAACCTTGTATACATATGGTGCATCTCTCTAAGTGTTTTGAATGCTTGATCATAGGATCTTATCTTCTTCTTACAAGTTGTTCATTTAGATTTATGACTGTGACTATGTTCTGTTCCATTTGTTTATCTTTACTTTTTTGCTACACAGCTCAATGGTCCCTGGTTCAAGAAATCCAATGTGGGGAGAAGAGTTCAATTTTTCTGTTGATGAGCTCCCTGTTCAGGTAATTGTAGACTGGCTGATATAAATCAATAACTGGGTGAGGTATTGAGAATTTTATTTTATAGATCACCTTGCATACATGGCAAATCATTCTCCAAAAGTACATTTTTGTACCTTTAGAAGCATTGATTGATGTCTCAAGTTTTGCAGTTTCTTTATTCCTGATCTTCCCTTCTTCTATGCACTTTACTGTGATCAATGTTGGCAATTCTTCTTGTGTTTATCTGTGTTATTCTCCTCTTAAACTGCCTATAAAATATTGTCTGGTTAGTAATAATTTAATTGGGAAAGTTACATGACTTACATCACTTGCTTTATTTGGTGACTGTATCCTTGAATTTGCCAACCTATTTTATTTGTTGACTTTCAACTTAGTTTCAGTGGAAGTTGTGAGAATCCTTCAACTTTCTGTCCAAAGTTGTTATTTGAAGGTCAAATGAGAATTTTTTTTTTTCTGGTTAGATTTTTTTATTTTACTTTTTTGCCTTCAATCTAATGTCTTTTTTCACGTCTTGCCAGATTAATGTGACAATATATGACTGGGATATAATTTGGAAAAGTGCTGTTCTTGGTTCCGTAACTGTTCCAGTTGAAAGTGAAGGTCAAACTGGTGCTGAATGGTACACATTAGATAGCCCATCAGGACAGGTAACTTTCTTATTTCCCATTCTTGTTTCTATTGCTATTTCTTATTGTTTTGACCTCTTCAATTTGTTTATTCTTTCCTGTAAAGATGAATAAAATTTTCTACTGCCTCTCAGGTTTGTCTCCATATTAAAACAATAAAGGTGCCTGCAAATTCCGCCAGGTATGGTTTATTGCCTTCTACCACTACCTCATTAACATCAAGCTAGAATTACACAATTTTATTTAAGGAGTGGGAATCCCACTTTTGGGTTTTTCCTTTTGCATTTATCTGGCTTTGAGTCTCTTTTCTCTTCTCTTAGGTTATCTCTTAATTATTTGCACTAAGTGATTAATTGTATAGTGGTTCCAAACATGTTTTTTGCAATCAAAATGTCATGTTTGTCTTAGAAGTAATTATGGTATTGAGGGATTAGAGAATTGTGGATCCATGGATTTGCATGCAAAAAAAGGAAGATAGAAATAGAGTGCATGAAAAGGAAGAGAAAGTAAGCTATCAAGATACAAAATAAAGGCACTCAAGTCACCTGAACAAAACTGCAGAAGCTCTTATTGGTATCATTCACATTGAAATAAACTAAGAACTCTAGCGATAACAATTTGAGCTATTGTATCCAACTAATCCTAATAAAAAATACCTCTGAGACAAAGCCAACCCAAGTATTTACTCTCAGTATGAACTGTATTTGATACAATAACTTGTTACAGTGCTTTTTTTGCTTAGTTTAAGTTAATTGTCTACTGGACTTTTAATTTTGATTTCTTACAATGTTTTAAATTAAGATACCCAGATAATAATTTTTTTAATGAAAAATTGCCAATTTTCTAATTAGCTTAACTTGTGCTGCTCCATGTCACTGTGCCTATCAGTAAAATCTATTTTTTGGAGTTAATAATTTGGTTTTCATGTTATCTTACTTTATGGATTATGGACTACTCACCTTTCACACTCCAAAGAATGAAACTCATTTCACCAGTGCAGATTAATTCACTTCCAACCGTTTGCCATATCAAGTAACGAGAATTAGTCTTACCTCTAAATGTTGGTGGAATTGTTAATTATCTTGAATTAATTTAAAGTTTATAACCGGCAGGGCTGTAAATGGATATGCTGGAGCTAACCCGCGAAGGAGGATACCTTCAGACAAACAAGGACCTACGGTGGTTCACCAAAAGCCTGGGCCTTTGCAAACAATATTTGACCTTCTTCCAGATGAGGTAGCTTACACAAAAATCATCCCTTGCTCTACCTGTCTATCTATTGAACTCATGAATTTATGAACAAGTCCTTTTAGTGTTTTAGTTTCTTTGTTGCATATCCTGTTACTGGCTAACTTAACAAATGTACTGTGTTTTTCAGGTTGCTGAGCATAGTTATTCATGTGCACTTGAAAGGTCATTCTTATATCATGGCCGCATGTATGTCTCTGCATGGAACATATGCTTCCATTCTAATGTGTTTTCTAAGCAAATGAAGGTTAGCTCATCTTTCTCATTATAACCATTTTATTGATTTTTCTAACACTTTTCAAATAAATTGTACTAGGTCTTCACTGATAGATTATTTAAACACCACCCGCCATCCCCCCCTTCTCGGGCCCAGATTTAACCTGTCTAGGGGTGTTGGTGAAGGCAGGCAGAGATTGCTCCTTTGTGTTTGGGTGGAGGAATAATGCATGGCATATTCTTGTCTTTGGTTGTGTCATACCTCAATATTAGGGGAGAAGAATGTAGTATGCTCCACTTGGCCTATTTGCAAGTTTCTTTTTCTCCCAAGTAATGGGATTTTTTAGCTCCAGTAATATGCTTTGTGTTCAACCTTTGTAGGTAGAAAACGCAACGGAGATTTGCATGTATAACTTCATGTTGCTGCTTCTAAAATTTTGATATAATCTGCGTGTCATAACTTCAAAAAAGTTATCTGGTCGTTATTTTTTCCTTTTTTTTGGTTATAAAGTTTTTTCTCATGTAAAAAGTTTATGCTAAGAATTCTTTAGTCCAATTGACATGAAAATTCAAGTTATTTATCTTGTTCCAAGCGTTTAGGTTTTAATTCAGCATAGGTGTATTCAGAGTCAATGACTTACTCTTACAGTCTTCTTTTGTACCCTATTCATTTATTTTTATGTCACAGGTGGTAATACCATTTGGGGATATAGATGAGGTATGCCTTTCATGTGTTTCTTTTGATGATATTGGCCATATTGTTTAACACATGAAACACTTACGTTCAACCAATTTTTTTTGGTTTTTACAGATTCGTAGGAGTCAACATGCATTTATTAATCCTGCTGTAACAATTATTCTACGGATGGGTGCTGGTGGACACGGTGTTCCCCCTCTAGGAAGTCCTGATGGTTAGTGATAAAATTCATAACTCTGATATCTTCAAAAGCTTTTATATATTTATCCTTTTCTTTAACTTGGAGATGAAATTATCTTTGGCATGCATTATAAGGTTTCAGCATTTCCTATCATTTTCCATTGCCCAAGAGGTCTCAATATTTTAATTGACCTATGTTTATAAAATTTTCGACATTTCTTTTCTTTGTGAAATCTTGACATTGGGTCATCCTTTTGAAGTTTTGTTGCCTAAATTGCCTGGTATTAAGTTCTCGTGCTGATTTCAGGGAAAAAATGGCCATTTGGTACTGCTGCTGTTTTCTATTTTCTGTTTCTGTTTTTCATTTCTATTTTTGAAATTGGTTTCACAATCAATTCTCACATGCCATACAAAGTTTTTAAATTCTTTATTTGATGTCTCCAGTTAATAGTTTAGTTTCTATTGAGTATTTTTAATCTTCATTTTTAAAAAAAATCTTATGCCATAATTTTGAAAACAAAAATAGATAAAAGAAAACAGCAGCAATGCCAAACATCCAAGTTTTTCCGGTTGTCATTTCATTCTGAAATCTGCCCTAATCTTTTATGTATCTTTTTTCAGCTTGTGTATTTGTAATGTATCATATTATTGGATCAATGCAGTATATATCTGTTGCTTGAAGCTTATGAGAAATGGCCTCACCTAGTTAGAAATTTGATTGCATTTGAGGTTCACATTAACCTTCGATTTTTTACCATATTCCTTCATCTTTCAAAATATGTATCTTATTTTGACTAGCCTGCTTGATTTTGATTCAAACAGTAAGGTTGTCCCTGCCACAAGTTAAGAATTTCTTGCCCTTGGTTGATGTGCTGTCTGGTCAAAATTGTGCTTCTTAATACAGTTTGCCTACTTAAGGGTTTAGGTGCTGCTTATTTTACAATTTTTGGGTTTTTCATAGTGCTGGCTTGCTCATAGTACGAGATAGGCTTAAAACCCGCAAGGTTAACACAAGTTGTGATTTCCAACTCCTATGGTCCGCCAAGATGGAGCTTCTCCTATACAAGGTGGGCTCGTTGACCCCAGGCAATGCCTGGCACAGCTAGTTCCAAGTAGTTGATGTATCCCACAGCTCATGCATGTATGTATGTTATGTGATGTGATGCTTGAGAATTAGCATTGGAGACATGTCAGAAGATGCACATATAAGCTGTTACTTGGGTTTTCTTTTTATTCCTTGGCACATTCAACTTTCTACCATGTTATGTAGCATCTTTTCCATGATGGGAAATGTTCTTCGCTTTGGCAACACTCCTTCATTTATATAAGCCAATATCTCTAGTTCTCTCTTCCATAACAGGGTAATTTTCAGGTTTCTATGTCCTGTTTAAACAAATCAAATGTGCTTTTACTCTGTTGGAGTGGTAATTAGAAGCACCCATCATCTGAGGCAAATTCTATATTTAGCATGAATTCAGTTGTTTAGTTATGTTTATATTACTTTATTTTATCCTTCTTTGCCATTTTCAGGTAGAGTCAGGTATAAATTTGCATCATTTTGGAACAGGAATCATGCATTAAGAGGGCTGCAGCGTGCAGCAAAGAACTACCGCACAATGCTAGAAGCAGAGAAAAAGGTCTATCCTAGAATCGTTTCTTTTGTCATCTTTTTGTTATTATATATGTCAATTGAATTTTTATTTTTTTTATTTTTTTAAGTTGGCATGGTGTATTATGCAGAACAAAATGGGAACAATTTTTTGAAATTCTTGAGATTCTGCTAAAGATACTAGTCTTTTAGCCATTCTTTGAAACAGTAATAGTTCCTCTGATAGTAAACCTTTCATTTGCTGTGCCCATGGGTTATGTACTACAGTCTCTTTGTTTCTTTTTCTAATTTTTGGCCTAGAAACAAGCTTCAGAAATTGTCTCTTCTATACTTTGTTGTGTGTATCAGGGATGAATTTTCCAGTTCCTTTGCTGTTATTTACACACACACATGGGCACATTTTCCAATTAAATGCCATAGAGAAACTCGCAAAACTCAAGTCTTGATTGATAATAGCCGTGCAATCAGAGCTTCATTAACTTGAAGATGTCGTTATTTAGATTGACGGTTGATTTGAAGATGAATCTGCAATCATTAAATCATCTGTTTTTTTCCCTCCCTTGTTCTCGTGTAAAGTTCTGTTTTGTGGTTGACGATCCATGTGCCATCATTATATGTACCTGGTGAGCCCTTGGAACACAGTATTCAATGGCCTTTCCCTGGAAAGGCTTTCTAGAAGTACTCAGAACCTGGAAATGATTTCCTTTGCATTTGTATATGGGCAACATCCAAATGCTTTCTTCAGCAAATCCTTTAGTAGTTCACTGTTTGGAGACCAAGATATTTTAGCTGCCAAGAGTATTTGAGTTAGTCTTCCATTAGTGAGTGAATTTGCTCCCCTATAATTGATCTGGAATAACACTGTGTGTTGCTGTGCTCCAAATTTTATACTCTGCCTGAAATTTGATGAACCAACATCTGCAATTCACAAAGAAAAGTCTCACTTGATATTATTATTGTCATGTAGGAGAGGGCAGAATCAGCACTGCGTGCACATAGTAGCTCCATCAGGAGTGGTAAAAAGCAAGTCAATATTCCTGAAGATGTTGTGCAGAAAGCTGGAAAGCTTCAAGCTTTCATCAAAGAAGAGGTTCTTGTTGGTATATACAATGTATGAACACCTTATTCCTGTACCTTCTCATGGGTTTGGCTTGTCATAATATTACTTTTTTATAATTGATTATTCTTTATTGCAGGATTTATTTCCATGCACTGCTGAGCAGTTTTTTAATATATGTTTGAAGGATGGCTCAACTTTTATAAATGAGTATCGTTCAGCTAGAAAGGATTCAAATCTTGTTGTAAGTTTGAGATCGTTCCTTAAATGCTGTTAGTTTACACATCCTGTATGTTTGGTTATTTAAGTATACTCTTCATATCATTCAGCGTTAGAAATGATTAGAATAATGATTGTAGAATTAAGAATTAAGTGGTAAAAAGTTTTGGATTATGCTCTAGAGTAGCAAAAGTCCATGTAATCAGGTACAGAAAATATTGACAAATGGTTAGTATCAGATAGGCTCTTTCTTTCCTTTAATATGTGTTTGCTTGGATTCTGATAGATACGAGGTGCAACATCTTATAGATGGCCTTCATATCATTCCTTAAATTTGACTTTGCATTACTTAGAGCATTGGAAGGTGCAACATCTTATAGACGTCCTTTGTGTCTATCCTTAAGTTTGACTTTGCATTACTTGAGAGCAATGGATTAGCACTGTCTTCATTTAAGTTTCATTTATTAATGAGCTACCCAGTTTGTTTTCTTTTTCTATCCTTAAGTTTGACTTTGCATTACTTGAGAGCAATGTATTAGCACTGTCTTCATTTAAGTTTCATTTATTATTGAGCTACCCAGTTTGTTTTCTTTTTTAAGGTTTCCTTTTTTCTTTGCATGATATAATTTTGGAGTTTAAGGTAATAGTTGATTTTATTATGAATGGCTGTCACATTAGTCTACAGATTCTCACACAAGTCTAAATTCGTTACTTCTGCTGTTAAATGTGGATCAAGTTTTGTTTGACTTGGTGGCAATACTTTATTGGATAAAAAATTTGGAGTTTTCTAATTATCCACCACTCTCTACTTCCAGCACTCACTAGTTTGTGGTCTTTCCAGATGGGACAGTGGCATGCAGCAGATGAATATGATGGTCAAGTGAGAGAGATAACATTCAGATCTTTATGCAATAGTCCCATGTGCCCTCCAGACACAGCTGTGACTGAATGGCAGCATTTTGTTCTGTCACCAGATAAGAAAAAGCTTGTGCGACCTCATATCTCACCCTACAAATTTCTTCTTAATGCTAGTAGCAATCCTGTTATTTCAAATGATCTCAGATCACCTTACTCGTCCAATGAAGCTCAATATATAACTTGTGATATGACCATTTTTATTTTTGGACAATAATTTCCTCCAGCCTGGGGTGGAGGAAGCTTCCTCTTGTCCACAGATGTCATGGTATCATGCTGCATGTTTCATCATGATAATTTTTTTCCTTTTTAATTACTTTCATTTTGGTATGCATGATTTTTTTCCCATGCATGTCTTCCTATGGGCAGGAGGAAATTATTGCTCTGTATCTCTCTCTCTTTTCATTTATGTTAATTTTATTTATTTATTTATCTGCCCTTTTCTAGGTGTTTGAAACTGTGCAACAGCCGCATGATGTTCCCTTTGGATCTTACTTTGAGGTATGTGCAATTTAGGCACCTTGAGAAAATATAGCCATGTTAAATTAAAGAGTAATGAACTCCTTGATGATTTAATCATAGATTGTAAAGCATATTTCTAAAGTTTTATTTGTTCTTTTGCATCTAGGAGACTCTGCACAGTGTAATTTTTCAGGTCTCATCCATTGAACAAAAAGTTGGATGACAAAATAAAGAATTGGAAACATAATTTACAAATTAAAATAGTTTTGGATTATTATTCCAGATAAGCTGGCTAGGTGTTGATTTTTGACCCTTTTGAGAATGAGAATAGCATTCATCATAGGAGCTTGCGTGTTTCACACTTTAACTTCTAGCTTAACAAGGTTCTACTTTATCTGTAGATGTTGTTATCTGCTTTCTTGTTTCCAACATTGTTGTTGACATTGTACTGCTGGCCCTACATTAGATTCACTGTCGCTGGAGCCTGGAGACCAATGGTGAAAACTCATGTGCAATGGATATAAAAGTTGGTAGGTTTCTTGTTGCCCTAGTCTCCTTGACATACGTGACCAGATTTGACCTTTCTTTGAATTCTGCTGATAGTCAAATATGTCTAAATAGATTGTTTTCTGTTGACCGCTTTTCTTCTAATCGATTTTACTCTTTCCTGGTATAATCTTGTGTACTGGTTGTTTGGTCATGAAAGAGGAAATAATGAAACCACAAGCACTTGTTCTCTCTTGCATTTGTTCAAGGGCATAGAAGCATAGATGTAAGAATATCCAACATGCTATGATCTTTAGAACATGCTAGAGCTTCTCTATGGACAGGGGCCGACTCCGACTAACCCTGACCTGTTGTCTGTGCCTGAACTACTGTGTTCTTTTGATATTCTTTTGTGTCGTTTAAAATTGTTAACAACCTTTTCAGTCCGGAATGTTGTTTCAGGAAATGGGTGAAATTTTAATCTTACTATTTCTGCAGGTGCACATTTCAAGAAATGGTGTGTAATGCAATCTAAAATTAGGTCAGGGGCCATCAATGAGGTTAGTAGAGATGTTTTCTTTTTACAGTACCACTTGAATTTTTACTTTTCAACTAGCTTTCCAAAGTTCAAAAACCATCTCATGAATTATGATTGCACTTTGCAGTACAAGAAAGAAGTAGATTTGATGTTAGAAATGGCACGCGCGAGCGCTAAATCACGCACGTCCAGTGGTGAGACGACGGACAAGTCCTCATCCTCTCCAATTATAACACAAGATAATAGCTAATAGCCCCAGTAGTATTTCAAGTCCATTATTTTTTGGTTAATTTTGTTGTAATGTCATCTTGTTTAAATTATTTGTATGTAGAGGTCCTCGCAATGGCCATGGGTGTTCTTATCCCGTGTGCTTTTCATAACTTCACCCTGTCTCCTTGGAGAACAAGGGGTGTGTTCATGAAATGTTTTATCAAACCGCAAATTCCTCGTACCATAGTTAAACATGTGCTTAATGTTAGCAAAACATATTGATAAAGAAATTAAAATAACACGCATTCTCATTCTCGAAATAAAAGATAAATAGTAGTGGATGGTGGAAGAAAATACTACGACATAATCTGTTGTGTGCTGACTTGTTGAGACCAAGCCGTTGATTGTAGGATTAATCTGCAATAATAATCTTCTTTCATCCTCCTGGTAGTGTTTCAATTCTAGCTTAATCATCGTGTTCTTTATTCAAGCTCTTAGTTCTGCATGATCCAATCAGTTTTGATGGCTTCTTTACGAATTTTGTTTTCATCTTTGTATGTAAATAAGGTTAGTGATTTCATGAAACCGGCCATAAGTTTATCTTGATAAAGGATTTACAGATCTCCAGTGTTTGCCTTCCACCTTCCTCCATCAAAATCGTTTTTCAAATCCTTGGCTTCTTCCATTCCTGTTTTTCAAGGCTCCCTTTCTCCGTGTGTGTGTGTAGTAACGAAATTTCGATATATATTATGGTGATGTTATAAAGTGTAGTTGTTACACATGATGCAAAGTAATTGAAACTTATTGCCATGTGTCTTGAGCTTTTCTCAAATAAATAATACAATCATGATATGTGCGTTATATATTGATGAGATTCGTTATTGTGCTAGCTAGCCAAAAGGTATGATTAGTGCCTTGGAAACCCCAATTAACAAAACAAAAAAAAAATTAAGAGGTGTGGTGATTTTACTTCTCGTCAAAATACGGTTGATTCTTTCACTATTTATTTTGGTCATAATTTGTTTTTTTTGGGGTGATTTGATTTTTATGTGGCCAATGAAGACTAATTGTTTCTTATTTGTTAACCAAGAGAAGAATTAAAAAAAGGGAATCAAAGTAAAAAACATGAATAAATTAGATGGTTGTTTGACTTAAAAAGGTGACTTGTCTTTTTAATTTGCAAATCACCTCATTTTAGTCCCCCTTCAGTATTTTTCAAAATTCATATTGATTAAAAATTTCATTTTTTTTATTTTCCGGTCTCTGGTTTAAGGTGAGTGAGAAAAAATCATCTAATTCTAGTTGTAAAGAGAAATAATATCGATCAAAGTTTTACTTTCATGTTCTTTCATTTTCAAATTATCTAAGAGAGTAGATCTGACTGTTATATAGAGTTTTTAGGTTTTAGATTTCAAGTTGATTTTTTTTTCCTTCTGGACTATTTTTTGGTTATTTGAATGTATAAATAGGTTTATTTAGATCTATCAGTTTTTTTGTGTGTTTTGATATAAAAATAAAAAAAGGTTGAAAATGAGCTTTTAGATGTGAAACACCCTTGCTTTGGTTTTTCAACAACTAGAGAGTCGCTAGAATTTAGGCACAACAAGCGACACATTGTCTAAAAAAATAAAAGGAGCAACATGTTGTCCACTCTTAAAAAAAAAATATCAAACCCCAAGCATGCAAACTTGGTTTTTAAAAAAAAATTATGCGGGCTGGGTCATCTAGGGTCGCATGTCCTGGTTTTTTTAGGTATTTTATTTGTTTTTTAATTTTATCTTTTTTTTTAGTTTCTTTTTTAAATTTATCTTTTAACATTTAATTTATTTTAAAAGTCTTCATAATTTTATTTTTTTTGTTTTCTATGGAGTCATGGTTTTAAATAAACATTCCATCATTTTATTAGCGCTTGATTTTACATGCGTCTATTATTTTTTATTTTTGTATTTGTTAAATTGCCTTTGAACTTAAATCATATTAAGTTAATTTCTATATTATTTAATTTTTTCAACCAGATAACCTAACATGTAAGTAGCATCAATTTTTTTAATTAAAAAACAAATTGATTTGCCCACGATGTAGTATAAATTAAAAACTAGTGGTTTTTTTTTTGTTAGATCTAGTCAGCCTGGCTTAGTCAATATCCAAGCCAGTGACGCCGCGCGTGAGCATGAAATAATTCACGCATACATGGCACAATTACCTTCGCACAGTGTCAAATAAGCTGAAGATATAAAACAGGGAAATGAATTCTTACCTGGTCTAGAGATGAATGAAAGAAGACGATGATGAAGGTGTGGTGGCTGGCCAACACTACTTTCTTCCCCTCTCTTGTCTGTTGTGAGTGATAGGTTAAAGAAATGGATGAGTCGATTATTAAAATTAAAAATATTGTTAAGTTTGTAAGATCTTATTATGCTAGGCTTATGTTTTTTAAGAAATGTATGAAGAAATTGAAGGTTAAAAGCAAGATTGGTTTTTTAAAAAAAATATTATGATTCGTTGGAATACCACTTATTTGATTTTAGATACAACAACAAAATTGAAGAAAGTGTTTAATAGATTAAAGGAGGATGATCCTAGGTAATTAATATTTTTTTTATAGGTAAATTTAAAGGGTAAGAAGAAATATATAGGCCACCTAGTAGACTAGATTAGGAAAATGCAATAAACCTTATAAAGTTCTTGAAATCCTTTTATGGGTCTTTGTATGTCACTTGCAATTCTTTTTTCATGAACTAGTCATTATACGCAAATATAAATTTCTAAGTTGTCCAAAAGTAAAGATTTATTAATAGGTGGAATGACAATAAATACGGTGCAAGTTTGATATCGGGAAAATTTTGAGGATGTAAACTATATTTTATTTATAAAAATTATTTTAGATTCTCATTACAAGTTAAAAGTATGTGAAGTTTTGTGTTATGTTAAGTGTATGAGTTTGCTGCCATGGTAAAATAGTTGATGAAAAAGGTGAAAGATACACTTGTATGAGTTTAATTTATGGCAGAAGTTTCTATTAGAAATAATCCTTCTCAAGATTTGAATGCTAAAGAGGTGGAGGAAGATGTATGCCGAGCATTAACCTTTTAATTCAAAAGGCATTTAATTGAGAAAGATAAGAATGATAGTAAATATAAATTGAAAAATGGATAAGAAGATCCAAGTGATATTTCGTTTGATATTTTAAATTGATGGAAAGCTAACAACTTCAAATATTTAATACTCTTTATAGTTATAAGAGATATGTTAGTCATTCCTATATCTATAGTTGCCTTCAAATCATCATTTAATACGAGGGGTTATGTACTAGATCCTCTTAGAAGTTTGTTGAATCCAACAATTGTTGAAGCTATCATTTGATGTCAAAATTAGATTCGCTCTTCTTTAGCATCAATACATCTTTCATAAATGATAAATAATCTTGAGAATTTTGAAAAACTAGAATCATGTATGTTTTGGACTATTATTAGACTATGTAGCTTTTATTTATATCATAAATATTTTAGTCTAACTTGTGAAGTTACAATTAACTAAGCTATTTTATTATATTTCTTTTTTTTCAAAGTTTGCTAGTTTAGCCATGGAGGTTTAAGTGTAATAAGTCATTATTGAAATGGTGAGTGATTGTTAAATAATTAGCTTTCAAGTTCATATTATAAAGTAATAGTTACAAACTCATGTTTATACATATGTAACAACTTTTTGGCTCCTGGATGGGTTATTAGAGATATATTATTGTGTGTTGTTGTTGCTATTTTATTGCTACTTTTTATTGCTTTCAAATAGCTAGCATTGGCTAATGTTCTCATAAAAAATATGAAGTTGCAAAAGTTTTGTTGGCTTATGTTTTGTTGTGACTAATTTTTTTGTTGTTCATAACTTAACTTGTTGTTATATGTTCCCTTTATATTTTTTTTTGCAATTTGTTTTTCTATTTTACTCAATTGATTCAAGTGATTTATTAAGTCTAAATTGTTTGCTACAACTTATAACATGTTTTGGGCTAATTTGTTGAACTCAAATATTAGTTCGAATTAAACTCAAATATTAGTTCTAATTAATTCCAACTTATAAAAATTAGCAATATACGCTAAAACTATGGATATTTGTAATATCTAAAAAAAAATTAGCCCGACTTGATATATTCAACCCGCTCAAGGAAAAAAAAAACTGAATGGGTTAGGTTTATTTTGTAAAATATTAGAAATTGGATTGAAAATAGTTATGGGCCCAAATCCAACTCAGTCATATTCAAAAACAGCCTTAACGTATAGGTTAAAAATGACAACAATGTGAAAAACATTTTAAAGCCAATTTCTTAATTCTTTGATAACTCTTCAATTTAGTCTCAAACTTCATCTTACTTGAGGCTAATTAAGGTCGTGTTAAGGCCTAACCGAAGAGAAAATAGGGAAGAAGAAAAAAAGAAACATTGTCTAACTAAGTTATCTCATTATGGTCGTGTTTAAGACCTAAGTTGTGGGTCTTGCATGTTAATTCAAGTTGATTGGAATTGACATAATATGATGTTTTTAAGAAATTTCATCCCTAAATCTTTTGTAATTCTTCAATTTAGTCCTAGATCTCATCAAACTCGAGACCGATTAAGACTCGTTTAAGGCCCAACCAGGGAGAGAAATAATAGAAAGAAAAGGGAAGAGATAGATTGTCTAGTCGGATTAGCTCATTGTGCTCATGTCTAATTACCCTGGTAATAAATATCGCAGATTAACCCAGGTTAATACAATATGTCATCACCTTTTCATTTTACTTTTTAAAGGTTAACCCAGGTCAATATAATATGTCGTTGTTTTTTTATTTTACTCTCTAAATTTGTTTTTTTTACTATTTAATCCTTAAACAATCCATTGTTTCATATTTAAGCCTTATAAGTTACACAAAGACTAAAACGACGGTGGAGTGAAAGGTTTTTTAAGTTGTCATATCACCATTTGAATGGAGTAACTAGTTAACCTCTTCACCTGTTAGGTTGAATGAGTTACACAAAATTATTTTTACATTTATTAACACATATGGTAGTCGATTAATTTTATCTGACATTTAGGTCAAGCTTTCAATTCATATTTTTTACTTTTTATCACATGCAGAAAATATTAATAACACTTTTGGCGCAATATTTAACTTTTAATTTGGCCCACAGCAAAGCACAAGTACTAAGCCTAATATGTAACTAATAAAGTACATCATGGATTCTTAATCCTAGTAGGCAAATAACCAAATCACTAAAAGGTAATAACACAAGCTTTTTCTAGCATTAATGCAAGGTTAAGCGGCATCTTCAAAAACTAAATAATGTTTTACATGAATGCATAAAAAAGAAATGAAGAAACAAATCCTCCATGGCACTCTCAAATAGACATTCAGATTGTGAAATTATCTTTAATCAAGAAATTATGAGAAGAATTATATTTATACTAGATATTTGATCAACACTATGCTACAGGCCGTAACTTAAAAAAAAAAAAACATGGTTAGAAAGGCTATTTCGATATGTATTTTTACATAACAAATTCAAAGTATAAATTAAAAAGTTTATCAAGACATCTAATGAAATAAATCGATAATTATTAATGTAAATAAGCAAAAAAAAAAAGTTATTAACAACAAATAAAAGAGAAACTGAAAAAGATGAGAAATAGATGTAAATTAAGATATTTAATCTTGCAAAATGAGATATTTATCTGTTTGTGCCAACCAAATTTGTTTATTAGAATTAATAAAAGATAATAAAAATAAAAACACATATGACATTGGGTGAATAAAATAAATGAAAAAAACTATGCAGGGCTGGATATATCAAAAATATTATTTCAAAATAATTATTTTTTATAAAATAAAGCTCAACAACATAAAATAAAATAAAAAAGAATGCAAAAGTTAAATACAAAACAAAACAAAATTTTCAAAAAAAAATCTATTAAAAAATATTGGGATAAACTAATAGAAATTTTTTTTGAAGATAACCACAAAATCAATCTTTTTTGAAAAAACAAATAGTGCAAAATGACAAAAACTATAAAAGCAAATGAGAGGGAAAAAAAAACAAGAATCTCTAATTGTACCAACTCTTAAAAATCATGACACATGTCATTAGATCGAAAGCATGAAAAATAGAAAAACCATGAAGTTTAATCCCTAACAAATTAAATGTCAAATAATGAAACCGGGAAAAAATCAATAACACAAAAAATCATAACTAAAAGAATGAGGGCATCAAAAGTTTGAGAATCAAAATAAACATTAACATTAGAGTGTTAAATTGAAAAGAAACAAAACTTTAACAAAAAGGAAAAAAAATCAAAAAAATAAGGACTAAATTGAAAAATTAAAATAACATAAACTTTGATTGAAAGATGAAATTGAAAACATTAAAATTTTAAAAAAAAGTTAGGGGAAAAAATTAGAAATCAAAAAAATAAAGACCAAATCGCAAACAATAATTCATCACAAATTGTATTTCATGATGAAATTGAAAACATCAAAAAATTTCCCAAGAGGGTCAAGGACTAAAATCAGCAATAAAAAACCTAAGGACAAAAATTGAGAAACGAAAAGAAAAAAAGGACATGTGTGCACTTTTGCTCGAAAAGAGAGAACAGCAAGAAGGAAAAAAGAAACAACCACCAAAGAAATATCATCCATTAGCCACCACCACACTCCACATCATAAGGAAGAGGGTAAATCGACGCTTCTGATGACATAGCAAAAAAATATATTTGGCCACGAGGATACACTACACGCGTCGTCATAAGGTCGCAGATGCATTCCTAGTGCCAACTATTCTTTGATTTAAAAATCAATTAATCAGAGCAAAATACCCTCTTGATTCCAGCATTCAAAAAAAAACATGAAAAGACAAAATTACCCCTAGACCATCCCCCCCCCCCCCCCCGCGGTTACAAAGGTAGAAAGATCCTTTCATAATCTTGCAAAATTATAAAGGTATAAACACAACAATTCTTTTTTTAGCTTGAGGGCAAATAAATAATTATATAATTTTAAGAAAATTAAAAAGACAAAACTAACTCTTGACAATGACCAATTGGTGTTTTTGAAAGACAAAACTACCCTTAAAACCATAGCAATCAAATTTTTTTTTAAAATAATAAAATTGTTATTACATTGTTACAATCTACAATATAATATCTCTATATCTACCGGATTGTTATAGTAAAAAAACAACATCCTTTATATGTTTATTAAATATATATAAAAATATTGTAAAAGCCATCTAGCATGGATTTTTTAAAAAAAGAAATTTAACCCTTAAAATAAATAATATATATAAAATTTAAATATTAAAAAAAAAAGAGCCAAAGTTTATCCTCACAAAAAGAAATTACCCGCTACCATGACCGTCGTGTCGTCACTCTTACCGAAACGACTCGTATGACAGTCAACTCCTCAAATTTTCCATAACAAAAGCACCGTTAGCTACCCATGTCAAGATTCAACTCTAAACATTCTTTGATCATATAAAAATATTGAAACTTCACAAAAAATTCATGGTGAAGACAGAGATATTAAGCATGGACGTGTTTAAATATTTTATACTATTGCTGTTAGTTACTTTTGTTTTACCAATTGTGAAATCCAAAGAGCAATTAAGTTCAAGAGAATGTGAGGATCTTGGTTTTTCAGGGCTTGCACTTTGCTCTGACTGCCATACTTTTGCTGAGTATGTTAAAAACCAAGGTGAGTTCTAAAGACCCTTTTGATATTTCTCTATGTTTTAGCCTTTTTGTTCATAAAGTTTGTGTCTTTTCGGAATTGTAGTTCTTAGTGCGGTTATGTTAATTTTTTTTGGGTTGTTTTGGTGTTCTGTTTATGGTTATTTGGCTGATTGGTTTCTGGGTTTTGAATATTACGAGTTCCTTTTAGGTTTGAAGGTGGGATCTTGATTATTTTATGGAATGGAATTGATGGTTGCTATTTGAGTTAGTTTCTACTTGTTTCTATTTAATTAGTGTTGTAACATTGAGATGGTGTTGGATTCTCAAGTAGATATTTTGATTTAACTTGAAAGTGCAGAGAATTTGAGACTATCCCCATGTTAATCAGCTCACTGAAAAAGAACTGGCACTTTTTGTTGGGAGGAAATTGCCTTATATGGATGGTGTTGGCCATTTCAGTTTTCTGTGATGTTGATATAATGGATTAGTCATTGTTGAACTGCAGATGTGAGAATTTGGCTAATTAAGTGGGGAGGCATAGATATTTGTGTGATGAAGACATGTCAATGGTTGAATGATTCTCCTTGTTGGTTTTGTTTTGGTGCGGGTGGGTTGGCTGTTTAACTAATGTAGGAGTGATGCAGTATCAATCATCTTGAGCGCAGGATGTAATCAGTCCAACTTGTTCAGTAGCATGCCCATGCCATGACATGAGCGAGGAGAATTATTAACACAACCTTATTTTTTAATAAGAAATCAGGGACTGATGGAAAGATTTTTATGTAATGCGATACGCTTGAGCCAAAAGGAGATGAAGGCAAAGTCCTTAAGACAGGAACACATCATTTAAACCATTTCCCATGCACAGTCGATTTCTTCCCCCACCCATAACACCACACTAGCTGCTAGGGACACTCTGTACTCGGAGGCTGTAACTAAGTTGATGGAATTCAATGATGGGTACTTGACTTTACTTTTAGGTTGATATAGTGACTAGATCTGAGGTTTAGTACTTATTTGTTGGACTCCACTTTGCT